>NC_045030.1:12806372-12808643 GCF_008632895.1 Mastomys coucha
AGGGCAGTGGCTGGTAGTGCAGTCCACCCGGAGCTTAGAGTAGAGTAGTAGAAACTACATGCTACACTTCACCAGCATCATGTCTATCTGTAGGCTGCCATGCTTCCTGCCATGATGAAAATGGACTGAACCTCTTGAAACTGTAAGCCAGCCCCAAGTAATTGTTTTCCTTTATAAGTGATTCCTTGGTCATGTTGTCTCTTCCCAGCAATAAGACATTAAATAAAACAGAAGTTGGTAACAGGGACTTGGATATTGTTGTGGTAGGCCTGACTAGGTTTTTGTTTGGAGGACTGTGAATTGTGGGACTTTGGAAAGCACTGGAAAGTTTTAAGTGAGACTTAATGGGGCATACTAGAAGCTTGAAAGACAGTTGTAAAGAGGGTGATTTGAACTGTAGAGGCCTGGCTCCCACAGTTTCTCCTCTGGTTTCAGAGGAGAAAAATTTTAGTATGTGGCCTAGAGATTGTTGTTGTGCTGTTTTGGTGAAGAATGTGACTGCTTTTTTCCCATGTCTGAATAATCTGCCTGAGGTTAAAATGAATTTAGAGTAATTGCATTGGCAAAGGAAATCTCAAAAGAGCCTATCATAGACTCTGTCCAGTGGTTCACTCTTATGAAGAGCATTTTGATCAAGCTTAGCAAGCTTAGAAATGAGAGATACAAAATCTGTGGTTCAAGGATTAAAAGGGCACCAGGTAGTAAAATGGAGATAAAACCTGCTTTTAAGGATATTAAATGGAATTAAGGGAGTGGTAACCTTGGGGTACGATCCCACCCAGCCAAGCTTATTGTTTATAAGTTAGCAGTTGAAAGATGGATAGTTATATTACCTTAGATATTATTATGATCTGGTTATGGTTTTCATATGTTCATAAAAATATGATTGTGTGTCAAATTGACAAAGGATAGATTGTGACAGCAATTCTTAGTCGTCAAGTTGAATATCTGGAATGAACTGCAATCCAGAACTTAGAAAGATCTTGTGAAAAGGCATTAATGAAAAGCTTAAGTCTAAGCATGGTAGAATACACTCTTAATTTCAATACTCAGGACACAGAGGCATGCAGATCTCTGAGCTCAAGGTCAGTCTACAGTTATAGGACAACCAAGCTTAAGTAGTGAAGGAAACTATTGAAAACAGAAAGCTAGTAAACATGTAATAGAATAAGGAGGCCATGTTCCAGCCCTAGCAACCAGCAGAACTCAGCAGCTTTGGCCATGTGACACTGGCTTTGGAGTCATACATAGAAGGGGTTACTGGGACAATTGATGCTAGGTATTCAGAGCTAAGAAAGTAGTAGTGATTACTACTGATCACTGAGTAGTGATCACTGAGGTGAGATTGTCTAGGAAGTGTTTTCTGATAGCACAAAGAAGCTGTGTTCCAGAGATAGACCTCATGCTGGCACCTAGATTTGGTAATGTATAAGAATCACTCAGGTAGCATTGGTTTTGAAGGCATGAAGGAGTAGGTCATGGAAAACAGCCGAGGCTTGGCACTGTAAGATGCCAGGAAATGCTACTGGTGAAAGTGCAGCCTCAGTTGCAGTTGATCGCCCAGGGTTGAAGGGTTCATGCAAAGGTGTTAAGGCTTGGCACCATGAAGAGACCCTATAAGATGTGAAGCCTTATTGCATTGAAAGCCCCCAGAATATTGGAGATGCCAATACTATGGGATGACTACCAAATACAGCAGCAGTAGTGTGGAGTCAGCTAGAGCCTAGAGTGCTGCAGAGGGCAAACCTGGAGAAGTGACTCAACCCCTTTGGAAGAGCCACAGGCCAGACTTGGCCCCAGGCAGCAGCCTGGGGCTCAGATATTCTCATGGCCTGAGATGGCAGTATAGGCTATTCAGATCAGCGTGTTCCATCTCAGCAGCACAACCTTCAGATATCCACATGGTCTCTGGTAGCAGCCCAGACTATGGACATCAGCTTGGCCCCAGATGGAGCAGGACCATAGACACAGACATAGCTTTTGGTGGCAGCTGGGGCCAGGACCTCACTATGGCCTCCATACTGTTTTCTGGCCTCCATATCTACCTTTCTTCACAGGGTAAGAACCACTTGGCCTCTTCTATCTCTTTCCTGCATACTTCATCTTTCCCATCTCTCCATCACATATTCACCAATCATAATGGTGCCCTTGTGTGTCTTTCTTTCAGCCACCACAGGCTGGCTAGCCAGACAGTAAGTTCTTGGGTTTCTTTCTTTCTTTCTTTTGTTCATTCTTTCTTTCTTTCTTTCTTTCTTTCTTTCTTTCTTTCTT
>NC_045030.1:12808820-12818485 GCF_008632895.1 Mastomys coucha
TTATTGGCCCTGGCATTCCCCTACACTGGGGCACAGAACCTTCACAGGACCAAGGACCTCTCCTCCCAATTGATGACTGATTTTGCAATCCTCTACTATACACATGCTGCCAGAACAATCAGTCCTACCATGTAATGTATACTCCTTGGTTGGTGGTTGAGTCCCTAGGAACTCTGAGGGTACTAGTTAGTTCATATTGTTGTTCGTCCTAGGGGGCTACAAACCCTTCAGCTCCATTGGTCCTTTCTCTAACTCCTTCACTGGGGACCCTGTACTCAGTTCAATGGATGGCTGTGAGCCTCTACTTCTGTATTAGTCAGATACTGTCAGCGCCTCTCAGGAGATAGCTATTCTTCTGGCTTCCCCAGGCCAAAGCAATAGGAGGTGTAGGGTGAGGTATTTTACTACTTTGAGTGAAGTGTAGAAACTTGACTTTAGGCCCTTTAAATCTTTGTGATTTTTAAATATCATGGATTTTGAGCTTAACATAATGTTATAATATTTATTCAGTCATCAACATATTCATACAACTAAGAGGATATAAGATTGTATTTCAGTTGTTTTTATGTTCTCTGCATTCTTAAATGATTATTTTGCTAGATATTAAGTTGACAGCTGGCAATTCTTTTCACTTAAAGGTTCTTTCTGGCCTTTCTGGTTTTGAATGAGAAATCCCTTATGCAAGTTGATATTGTTGTAATGTGTCATCTTTTTCTCACCCTGTCCTTAGTTTTCAGAAGTTTAACTGTAACTGTAATTATTGTATCTTATGGCATATATTTCTTTGCAATTGTCCTATTACTGAGTCTCTCTTTTGCCAATTTAAAGAGATTTTAGGTATAACTAAGAAGGCTTTGTATACTGATTGATATTTGAATTTCAGAATATAGCATCAAGCTTAAATATACTTAGTGCCTTTTATCTATTCACTGAATTAATATGTAGATAAGTATAGAAGAGAGAAATGGATAAATCATTCAATAGCTGTGATAGATGGTCAACTGCAAGTTGGGATTTCAGGAGCTGACTTAGTTGTATTTGCCTTAGTATAGTTTTTAATTGTAAATGAAATGCAACTTTTGTAGGAGATAATAATTAACTGTTATATTTGATTACTAACATCTCTTGCCTGAAGCATCTGATCTCATGCATTGATTGAAGAGAAGGGTGAAAGCAGTGAAGGAGGTCAGGAAAACTATTGACACCCTGCAAATCAAGGGAGAGTCCCAATTAGGATGGCAAACATTTCTAGGAGACCAAAAATGCCAAAGCCCTACCTGTCACTTGCATATTCAGAAACTATCAGTGAATAAGCATGGATGAATCCCTTGACAAATATTTGGATAGAAAATTCAGTATACTCCCATATACCGAGAAGGACAGCAGGCCTGCCATTGTTGCCCAGCAGTTCTTCCTAGCTTTAGATCACAGGACTGGGAAGTCAAGCATTGACTGCCCATTTCAGCTTAGGCTAGAAGCAACAACACACTTACTTGCATTTGATTTCCAAGTCAACAGGGAAACAATGTTTTGATTAATAGATTTTGCCTGAGGCAGAAGCAAGTTTACTGTGGTAGTTTATTGGAAAAATCTCTTCTGTGCAGAATGTATCACTTGTTTGTGTATGTTTTCTTTTCTTTTTCCTTTTCCTTTTTCCCTCCCTTCTTTCCCCCTTAAGCATAAATTGCAGTGAACAATGTTAGTCAAGTTCTGAGAATGTCCAAAGGACTTTTTATGTTCACTCTAATTCTAGGTGTGAGAGCCAAGATAAAGAAAAAATACAACTACAGAAGACTGGAGTTATTTTGATTCGAAATATTTAAAGTTTAGAGGAAGAATGAGGTTATTTTGTTTCCCTATTAACTGGCCTTCAAAGTTGATTGTTTGGTTAATATAATTTTATATTTGGATAGAATTCTGGGTTTGTTTGCCAAATTTTTGCCTGATTTTTTTAACCTTCTAAAATTGCCAGGAAGCTTTGCTGCCTCTAAATTTGCTTTACATACCTTATCCATAGTGGAGTGGGATTGGGCAATGATTGGCAAAGACAATTAAAACAGGGAATTAATGGTCTTTTTTACTTTTGTTTGTTTCATTTTTCTTGCATTTATATACATGTACATGTACATGTGTCTTCATGTATGGAAGGATCCATGTGCTTGCATGTGCATATGGGAGACAAAGGACAACCTTTGATGACATTTCTCAGGCATTGTCCACTTTGTTTTTTGAGACAGGTCTTCACATTTCCCTGTAAATATCTACAAAGGCTAGGCTGTCTGGTCAGTTAATTCCAGGGATCAGTCTGTCTCCATCTCCCCAGCATTGCTACTATAACTGGCTTTTTCACATGAATAAATTCAAATTGTTTCAGGTTCTTGTGAGGACTGACTTCACTAACTAAGCTGTCTCACCTGACCCTGCTTGTCATTTATCTATTTGTCTGTCTGTCTAATCTATCTAATCTATCTATCTATCTATCTATCTATCTATCTATCTATCTATCTATCTATCTATCTATCTATCTATTTGCTTTTGTTTCCTTCAAGTTCCTTATTCTCCCTTCCTTTTCTTTTCCTTCAATTTATTCACTTTACATCCTAATTGCAGCCCCCCACACACACACATTGGTCACCCCATCCCACAATCCCTTCTCCCTTCCCCTTTTCCTCTGAGAGAGTGGAACTCCAAACCCCATATCCCCTCTACCCTCGCACATCAACTATCTGCAGGGCTAGATGCATCCTCTCCCACTGAAGCCAAACAAGGCAGCCCAGCTAGAAGAACATATCCAACAGATAGGCAACACTTTTTGGGATACCCCTGCTCCTGTTGTTAGGGGCCCAAATGAAGACCAAACTGCATATATGCTACATATATCCAGGAGGCCTAGGTCTAGTCCATGTATGTTCTTTGGTTGTTGGTTCAGTCTCTGAGAGCCCCAAGGGTCCAGGTTACTTGAGTCTGTTGGCCTTTCTATAGAGTTCCTATCACCTTTGAGTGCCTCAATCCTTCCCCCCTACTCTGCCATTAGAGTCCCCAAGCTCGATCCACGTTTGGCTATGGGTATGTGTACCTGACAGAGTGAGCTGCTGGGCGGATCCTCTCAGAGGTCAGCCTTGCTAGACTGATGTCTGCAAGCATACCAGAGTATCATTAATAGTGCCAGGACTGGTGCTTACCCATGAGATGGTATTCTAGTTGGGCCAGTTATTGCTTGGCCATTCCCTCAGTCTCTGCTCCATCCCCCTTCCCTGCATTTCTTATAGATAGGGTAAATTTAAGGTCAAAACTTTTGTGGGTGGGTTGGTGTCCCTATTGCTCCACTGATGATCTTGCCTGGCTAGTCACCACCATTGTTTCTTAGACACCTCCCCTATCCCAGGTTTCTAGCATCCCATATCTGAGCCTCTGTCAGTTACAGATTTCTATTCATTCTTATGGCCATCTGGCCATCTCGCCTGTCCTTCTCCACACCTGATCCTGAACCCCATTCTCCCATTCTCTGCTCCATCTCTTCTCACACCCAGTTCCCTACCTCTATCTTCCTCCTCTGACTATTTTATTCCTCATTCTAAGTGAGATTCAAGCATCCTGTTTTGGGCATTCCTTCCTGTTTAGCTCCTTAAGTTTGTGGAGTATAGGATGGGTATCCTGTATTTTAAGGCTAATATCCACTTATAAGTGAGTATATATCATACATGTCCTTTTGGGTCTGGGTTACCTCACTCAGGACAATATTCTCAAATTCCATCCATTTGCCTACAACATTCATGATGCCTTTGTTTTTCATAGTGTAGATATATTATTTTCTTTATTCATTCTTCACCTGAGGGACACCTAAGTTATTTCCATTTTCTGACTATTATGAATAAAGCTGCTATGAAAATAGTTGAGCAACTGGCCCTGTGGTATAGTGGGGCATCTTTTGGCTATATTCCCAGGAGTAATATAGCAGGTCTTGAGGTAGAATGATTCCCAGTTTTCTGAAAAACTTCCAAATTTATTTCCAAAGTGGTTGTACAGTTTTGCTGATGGGAATCATCAGTAATGGAGGAGTATTCCTCTTGTTCTACATCTTCACCAGCCTGTGCTATAACTTGAGATTTTGATCTTAGCCATTCTTACAAGTATAAGATGGAATGTCAGGGTTGTTTTGATTTGCATTCCCTGACGACTAATGATGTTGAATATTTCTTTTAGTGCTTCCTCAGCCATTCAGGATTCCTCTGTTAAAAATTCTGTTTAGCTCTGTACTTTGTATTTAAATTGTGCTATTTGGGTTGTTGGTGTCTAACTTCTTGAGTGCTGTCTTAGTTAGGGTTTTACTGCTGTTAACAGACCATGACCAAGGCAACTCTTATAAAAGCAACATTTAGTTGGGGCTAGCTTACAGGTTCAGAGATTCAGTCCAATATCATCAAGTCAGGAGCATGATAGCATTCAGGCAGGCATGGTGCAGGCTGAGCTGAAAGTTCTCCATCTTCATCTGAAGGCTGCTAGCAGAATATTGGCTTCTAGGCAGCTAGAATGAGTGTCTTATAATCCACACCCATAGTGACACACCTACTCCGTCAGAGCCACACTTTCTAATAGTGCCACTCCCTGGGTCAAACATATACAAACCATCACAAATGCTTTATAAATTTTGGATACTAGCCCTCTGTCAGATGTAGAGTTGCTGAAGATCATTTCCCAATCTGTAGGCTGCTGTTCTGTTCTATTTACAGTGTCCTTTGCCTTACAGAAGCTTTTCAGTTTAATGAGGTCCCAATTATCAATTTTTGTTCTTAGTGCCTGAGCAATTGTGCTTTGTTCCTAAGTTGTGTCCTGTTCCAATGTATTCAAGGCCATTCCCCACTTTTTCTCCTATTAGATTTACTGTATCCAATCTTACATTGAGGTCATTGAGTTTTGGGCTGGTTGATAGAAATGGATCTATTTGCATTCATCTATATGCAGATATCCAGTTAGACCAGCACCACTTGTTGAAGATGTCTTCTTTTTTCCATTGTATACTTTTGCCTTCTTTGCCAAAAATCAAGTATCCATAGCTGTGTGAGTTTATCTTAGAGTCTTTGATTCAATTCTATTGACCTACCTGCCAGTTCCTATACCAATATCATCCAGCTTTTATTACCAGTGCTCTATAGAACATCTTGAGGTCAGAGATGTTGATACTTCCATAAATCCTTTCATTGTTCAGGATTGTTTTTGCTATCCTGTGTTTTTCTTTTTCTGAATGAAGGTAAGAATTGCTCTGCCAAAGTCTACAAAAATATTGTGTTGGAATTTTGATGGGAATTGAATTGAATCTGTAATTTGCTTTTTCTAAGATGGCCATTTTTTACTATGTGAATTTTACTAATCCATATATATGAGAAATCTTTCTATCTTCTGATATCTTTCTCAGTTTCTTTCTTCAGTATTTGAAGTTCTTGTCATAAGGTCTTTTCATTTGCTTGGCTAGAGTTACAACACAATATTTTATATTATTCATTGCTATTATAAAGGGTGTTGTTTACCTAATTTTATTCTTAGCACATATATCATCTGTATAAAAGAGAGCTACTGAATTTTTTAGTTAATTGTATATCTAGCTACTTTGCTGAAGGTGTTTAACAGCTGTACATGTTCTCTGGTAGAATTTTTGGAGTCACATGTGTACACTATCATATCATCTGCAAATAGGAATACTTTGGCTTCTTCCTTTTCAATTTGTATCCCTTGATCTCCTTCAGTTGTCTAATACTCTAGCTAGAACTTCAAGTACTATATTGAATAGATAAGGAGAGAGTGGGTAGCCTTGTCTTGTCCCTGATTTTAGTGGAATTACTTTAAGTTTATCTTCATTTAGTTTGATGTTGGCTATTGGCTTGCTTTATATTGCTTTGATTACATTAGGTATGTGCCTTATATCCCTGATCTTTCTAAGATTTTTATCATGAAGGGATGTTGGATTTTGTCAAAGTCTTTTTCAATATCTAATGAGATGATCATGTGATTTTTTATTTCAGTGTGTTTATAAAATGGATTACATTGATTGATTTTTGTATATTGAAACATCCCAGCATCCCTAGGATGAAGCCTACTTGATCATAGTGGATGATGATTTTCATATGTTCCTAGATACATTTTACTAGTATTTTATTGAGTATTTTTGAATCAATGTTCATAAGAGAAATTGGTTTAAAATTCTCTTTCTTTGTTGAGTCTATCTGTTTCTTTATGTAGCAGAATTCCTGTATTTGAATCCATTATTTGAGCTTGTGTCTCTTTATTGGGGAAATGAGACCATGGATGTTGAGAGATATTAATAACCAGTTATTGTTTATTCCTGTTATTTTTATGCTGGTCGTATTAGTGTCCATGTGTGGTTATATGTATTACCCTTGTTTTTGCTGTTATATAATAACTTATTTCCTGTGTTTTTTGGATGTAGCCTCCACAGTGTTGGAATTACAGGTATGTACCAACATGTCTATCTCAAGGACTCATTTTGTTAGTATTAAAAATTGTACTTTTACTTGATTATTTTTATTAATATCATTGGGGCTTATAGTTATTGTTTCAAAAAGAAACGTTTTTCTTATAGCAATCCTGTATGCTAGTTTTAAACATATCTAGGGTTTAAAGTTCAAAAGTTCCATCTCAGTTTGTCATCTGCCTCCTGATGAACCTACTACCTACTCTGATTTGCAGTCATACTTGGGAAAAACAAGTTGAACAAACTATCAAGAAGGCGATAGTCTGTCCATGCCTGTTCTCAGGTCATTGGAATTGTAGAACATCCAGAACCTAGAGCTTCCATGTGACCTCTTAGACTGCTGTACAGTATCTACCATGGTAGTGCTTGACTTCACCTCCTTCCAGTCCTACTAGCTTCCAGTATTAGGGCAGTGGGGATGGAGGACTTCCAAGACTTTAGCTCACCTTTTCTATGTGATTTTTGTGTATCTAGGTAATTTATATTTATATCTATCTAATTTATATTTATTTACAGGCTATAAGATCCTTAGCACAAAAGGAGTCTTTGAGACTCTGTTCATGTTATAGGAGTTGGGCTGGTACCCTGGCAAGCAAGTGACCCTGACTTTGCATATCATCATCAAGGATTTTGTCAGCAAGGCCTGCTTTGCATCCACCTCCACCACAGTTCAGAGCAGAGGGATTATGTAGCTCAGTGTGTGCCAAGATCATATCTGAGATCATAGCACAGTGTTCTTCATCTGTTGGCTGGCAGCTACCAGGGATGTGGCCCAGATAATGTTGTCCTCATTTTGAATAAAAAACAATGGACATCTGAAATCAAAGTTCTTTCCCACTCTGAGGTCATCAAATAATTTGCATATGTTTTGTTCTAGAAATGAGAGGATTTAACTTAGGTTTGATCAAATTTTTGCTGGTAGATGACATAACTATGAAAGCATTTGATCAAAAATTTATTTTCCAAGTGATTAGCATGTGCTTCTACAAGTTGATGTCTATTTTCATCACTGTTCAAAGGAATTGTAATATTGTACAATTTGTTAATTTAGTTTACTTTTGTATTTTCTTTTCATCTTTGCTCATATGCATTGATATCCATTGCCTAAATTATGTTGCTTTATTCACTGAGGTTTTATAAAGTGGTTTTATGTTTTGCATAGGAGATCTCTTTAGTGTTATCAAATGTCACCCTTTATCAAATAGTCCCCTTTACTATGGTTGTTTTTTCTACTATCTAATGACCTTGTCTGATTCTTGCCTACATCACTGAAAATAGATAATTAAAATTTGCTTCAATTTATATTGTGATCATATTGACCTCAGAACTAAACAGAAAGACAGTTTTGATTTTGTAATATTTTTGTATTTTAAAAGTATTATTTATTCATAAAAATTTTGATATAGTCATGTTAATATGCTTTTCAATGCTGATGGTACTAATGTAAATGTGACCCTATCTAGTATGAATTTCAGCTAGCTGTTTTCTTAAGCATAAGATACAAAATATTTATAGACTAAAATGTTTTATCTTTCTCAAGATGGAAATTTCTATTATAGAAACTTGAACAATTCTGTCATAATCTAGTTAACAAATACTCTAATTATGGTTTTTCATTGTGATGTAGTATACTAGGGTGAAATAGTTTCCTGGTAGTTTGATAGACCCATATTAGAACTCTCTAAAAGTCCGTGTTCTTTAATTTATATTTATAGACTATAAAGAGTGGCTAAAAAAAAGATTAAGATTGACTGGCTCATAGAAGGGTTTGGAAGAGGATTTATGCTTCTTGCTTTGTATTTGTATATTTATGACTTTTAAAAGTCATACATGTATGACTTTGCTAATTCAAATTCTATTTTTCAATGAAAATGCATTTTCATACATCATAGAAAACATGTATCATATATGTAGCCATGTATATACCCCAAATCTACCCTGTTCTACTACCTGGTCATTCTTGAAAAGTAGAGAAAGACATTACTGAATGGATGGACCTAAGTTCTAATTTCACTTCCACTACCTACTATTCTTGTGCCCCTGGACAAATTATTTAATCTCTGTGGCTGCCAATATTCTCAGCTGTAATATGAAAATTGCTATAAAATTATAGAAAATGTAAACAACACATTATTTGAGCACATAGTAAGAATTTAAGTCGAGGGATTAATATATGGTAATTCATTGTTCAAGATAACCTATGTAAGTGACACTGTGAAGCGTGAGCAAGTCTTCCTTGCCCCCCTTTGTTTATTGTGACTTTCATGCCTCCACCCCTCAATAATTTCCAGGATCCAATAGATGTGTTTTCTGCTTTTTGTTTCATTTCTTACTTACTCAGCCCTATTACTCTGTTATTAAATAAAGAAAAGTTTACAAATTATTTTTAAAATTAATTATGTGGTTTCAAACAGAATCCCTCAAATGAATAGTTTAGCTCTCATGTTGAATGGAAATACTTACTGTTAACCATTAAAAGAATTTCAGTCTAGGATATTATTTCTGACCCTCTACCCCAAGTCACTGTTTATTATTTTCTAGAACATATTACATGGTATTTTTGTTATGGTTTTATTGCTATGAAGAGACACCATGACCTAGACAACTCTTATAAAGGAAAACATTTCATTGGAGCTGACTTACACTTTCAGTCATAGGTTCAGTCCATTGTCATCATTACAGGAAGCATGGCAGTGAGCAGGCAGACAAAGTGCTGGAGAAGAAGCTAAGAGTTCTGCATTTTAATCTACAGGCTGCAGAAAGAGAGACTGTGTGCCCCACTGGACATAGTTTGAGCATAGGAGACCTCAAAGCCCACTCACACAGTAAAACACTTCTTCCAATAAAGCCACACCTACTCCAACAAAGGCTACACCTCTTAATAATGCCACTCTCTGTGAGCCAAGCATTCGAACACATGACTCTATGGCAGCCATTCTTATTCAAACCACCATACATAGTATTATTAATATTGAATCATCTGTCTATTTTGTGTTTATTATTTAAATATAAATTATTGGAATTATAGTGCATATTGCTAAAGACATCTTCATATGTCTTTCTTTTGAGAACAGTAAAAGTGTTGAACCTGTTTCATGCTGATGAGAACATGAATAAATACTTGTATAAATGGAAGAAAAGGAGTGCTCTAGTGGGTTTTAATTTGTTTTCTATTCTT
>NC_045030.1:12819034-12826918 GCF_008632895.1 Mastomys coucha
TCTTACTATATTGCCTAGACTGGCCTTAAACCTCTGGGGCCCAATAATCTACATACCTCATACATTTTTATTTTATGTCTATAATCCTGTCTCATTTGGGTCTATGCTATCCAAATCTGTTATTACCTTAAACAAAAATACTATGCAACATTCCCAATTAGGATGAAGTTTAAGACTCTGATGAGCCTTAGTCTACCAGGGACACCCGCCCACACACACACACACACACCTCCCCAGTGAACAACACAGAGCTGGGGATCAATGCAAAAGCAAGAAGAATTTATTGTTCCAATATGATGGGGTCATCATTCTGTACCAAAGGGAGAGGCAAGGACCCCAGGCGGCCTGTTGGGCAAGTTTTTATACAGTTTCCAGGGGCAGAATAGAGCATCTGAAACTTGACACAATATGACTGGCAAAACAGTGTGATTTTTAAAGTGATTGGTCCTTAGGGAATGAGGTGGCAAGGACTTCCCTTGTCTGTGGGTGGCCAAAGGTCAGTCCACCCTGCAGTTTTCCTGAGGCATGCACTCCAGGAAAGGAGGGGTACCTACTATTGACCTCTTCTCCCTTCCAGGAAGGGAGGATTCTTTAGGATCTTGGTGGAATTTTCCAAATTTCCTGGGCTTAACTCTTCATTCCTCCCTTTTCTTTGTGCATGCTTCAATCCTGAAGCTACTGCTGGTATTCTGATAGCTCACACTCCTGGTTTTCTGTATCTAGTTCTTTGTATCTCTGCTTTAACATCATTAGCTGTGCTGTACCTATGCATTCCTTAACAAAAGTGACCAAATGGTTCAAAATGTAGGGGCCAAAAGTCAGAAGTAAAAACAAGATGATTAAGGGACCTAATAGAGAGGAAATCAAGGTGGTGAACCAAGGAGAATTGTTAGACCAAAGCAGAGGTCCCAGTGACTGCCCTGGCCACTCCCAACCCCAACAGAAGGGAGATAGTGAGTGCTGTAAAAGGTTTGGCGGACAGGCACACAGGATAGGGGAAGGAACCAGAATCCAAAGGTACCACCAGACAGTCATAATCAAAGTCAAGTGATCTTGAGCTTGAGCAGATTGTGTATCTTCTATACCATCCAGCTGGGGTCTCTGGGGAGTGGGGTGTCTGCAGGTTTCACATGGGAAGTGTGCACCCTGTCTGCAATACCCACTTTGAGGGCTGTGAGAGTGGATAGCAATACCAGGAAGGATCCCTTCCATCAGGGTTCCAGTGACTATGCCCAATGCCTCCTTACATAGATCCAGTCACCAGTCTGTATGTGGTGAGGGGTCTCTGGCATCCCTGGAGTATTTAAGGCAGACAGTTTGGGCCAAATCTCATGTTGTATTGACTGAAGGGCTTGGAGCGTCAAGAAGAGGTTCCTACCAGTGAATTGGGATACCTTCAGGGTGGGCCAAGTGGACACCAAGGGTGTTGGGGTACCAAATAAGATCTCAAAATCTAGGTTAAATGATAGGGGGTGTTCTGGGCTCAGAACAGGGCCAAGGGGAGAGGTACCACCCAGTCTGAGCCATTCTCCAATTGTTAATTTAGTCAATGTCTCCTTTAAGGTTCTATTTATTCTTTCTACCTACCCTGAGCTCTGGGGACAGTACAATGGAGCTTCCAATTAGTCCCCAATGTCTCTGCCAATCCCTGACTTACCTTAGAGACAAAACAGTTATCCAATCCAATTACCTTGGACACTCAATCTTGGGAAAATTTACTCTAATAACTTCTTGGCTTCCAGAGTAGCTGTTTCCTGCTTGGTGAGGAAAGCCTCAACATATCCAGAGAAAGTATTTACAAATACTAGAAGGTATTTGTAACCATATTTTCCTTGCTTAACTTTGGTAAAATAAACCTTTCAATATACTTCAGACCATTCTCTCCTAGGTCTTTTACCCTCTTTACTCTTGGCTGCATAAGCATTCACTTGCTGGCATACCATGCACTGTTCTACTATCTCTCTGGCCCAAAACCTGAGGTCTATTATATATACTTTAGGTCTCTTAACTGCTTAGACAAGGTTTTTATCCCCTAAATGAGTCCATATGTGCATTTGGCCTATTAAGTCTTTTCCTTGCTTTCTGGGGAGTGTAATTTTCTTTCTTGTATGCACCATTGCCCTTCCTTCTCTAGGTAATAGTTGGTAGGATGGATAGCAATCTGAGTCCTTTCTTCTTCAGTATATTCTAAGTGAGGTTGTCCCTTAGTCCAGTCCAATTTCCCAGTGGGTGTCTCTGTCTCTTGCAGGCCCATAACCTGAATAGGCTCCTGCATAGCTACTTCTTGTGCCATTTGATCTGCCTAGTTATTGCCCAGGGACACTGAATCTCTTTGCTTCTGATATCCTGGGCAATGAATAATACTCACATTTGCCAGCTTCATCAGAGCATCCAAGGGATCCAAGATTTCCTGCTTGCTTATTTCTTTTCCCTCTGATGTGAGCAGTCCTCTCTCTTGGTATACAGCCCTGTGGACATGGGCTGTGGTAAAGGCATACCTGCTATCCCTGTAGATGTTGACCTTTTTCCTGCCCCCCCACCCAGGTCTAAGGCTTTGGTCAGAGCTATCAGTTCTGCCTTTTGGGTTGACATTCCCAGAGGATGCAGTTACACCCAGACCAACTGGTGCCTGTCCACAATGGTAGTCCCCACCTTGCGTTGTCCCTTCACCAGGTAGCTACTGCCATCAGTGAACAAGTAAACCTCCGCATTGGGGAGCAGCCTATATAACAGGTCCTTTCACCTCCCTAGTCCTCAGCTATAATCTGCTGGCAATCATGAGCTTGTGGGTCAAAGTCTGGGTCAGGTAACAGAGTGGCCAGGTTGAGGGCTGCTGGTGGTCACCTGATCTGAATTTAGCAACAGAGTCTGATAATGAGTCATGCTGGTGTTGGTCAGTCATCAGTCCAGAGGCTGGCGAGCAATACTCTCCAAGGCATGGGGAGCTACCACATTCAGGTTCTATTCATCAGCATCTTTAACTAGAACTACCACCCACTATCTGTAGGCAAGCAGACCACCCAGCAGTAACAGGGTCTAATTTCTTTGACAGATAGGCAACTGGGCACTTCCAGGGGCGTAGCCACAGAGTGAACACCCCCTTGTCTATCCTCCTGTTCTCAGCCACATAAAGGTGGAAAGGTCTACTGGTATCAGGCAGTCCTAGAGCAGGAGCCTGCTTAATCACATCAAAAGCCTGTTGCTCTTCTTCTTCCCAAAGTAAGGGCTATCAGATTTTAGTCAGAGGGTAGAGGGGGACAGCCAATTCTTTAACCCTGGGATCCATAGCTGGCAGAAACTAGCTGTGCCTAGGAATTCCTGTACTTGCTTAGGACTCTGTGGAGGAGGGATTTGCAGAATGGTCTCCTTTAGAGTGTTGGAGAGCCAGTACTGGCTGTCTTTTAGCATGTAGCCCAAATAACTTACATTTCTCTGGCGGATTTGGGCCTTCTTGGCTGAGGCTGTATATCCCAATCCTCCCAGCTCCTCTAAGAGTCATTTAACTCCTCTAGACAGTCCTTAGCCTTGGGTCCCAGGTTTCTTCACAGATAGGAGGGGAGTACTCCAAGCCAATTGGCACTTCTGCTGGATTCCTTGTTCTAGGAACCTGGTAATTTGGGACCTGATTGCATCCTGGGCCTCCCTCAACATCAGATATTGACACAGATACCAAGGAAGCTTGGGCTCTGAACTCCACATGGATGGGAGGCTGGTTGGTGGCCTGCCCCATTCTTGCCGTTTCAGCCCAGGCCTGGAAAAAGGCCTCAAACCAGTCTAGGTCCTGTGGTGCCCTGTCCAAGGCCTGAACCCCACGCTCCCAATCACTTTCTTTGCCCAGGGCTAACACCTTCTGGATCTGGGAGCTTTTACCCCCATTTCTGTTTGTTGGGGCACTCTAGGGTCCAGTGGCCCCTCTCTTTGCTATATGTGCACTGGTCCTTTTCAAGGGTTTTTCTGTCTCCTCTGTTTTCCCTAACTACTGTAGCCAAGATTCTGCATAAATTCCTTTCCTGTCACCTTTTTTTTTCTCTTTTTTCTTTCTTTCTTTCTTTTGCTCCTTCTCCCCTCTGTCTCCCTGTTATGGTAGACTTTCTCAGCAACCTGCACTAAATCCCTCAATGACTTATCCTGTAGTCCCTCTAGCCTCTGAAGCTTTTTCCTGATATCTCTACTAGTTTGGTCTATAAAAGCCACTGTCACAGTAGCTTTATGATCCTTGATGCTGGGGTCATAGGGTGTATTGACAGAATGTCTCCATGAGCCACTCTAGAAAAGCAGCAGGCAAATAATCTGATCCCTATCTAACCTCACATACCTTAGTCAAATTGTAGATCTTTGTGTAGCCACCTTGAGACCTGCTAATTGAGTCTGGTGTTAGACCTTCAAGTACTCCTTACCTTCTGCCATATTAAAGTCACAGTTGGATTTAGTTAGGGGAAGCACACTGTAGATGAGAGCCTGGTCTATCGATGTTGCTCCTGTGTCTGAAGGGGCATTCTTTCTGGCATCCTGCATTATAAATAAAACACCTTCAAAGAGATTAGTCAGCCCCTTGGAAAGGGGGTGGGTGGGTGCTGGGCCTTCCAGTTGTACAAGTCAGCCAAAGAAAAGAGCCAATATTGAATAGCCTGATTGCCCTTTTCTAAAGGCCCATATTCTCTCAGTGGGAGAGCCACCATGGTATCAGGGGAGATGGCTCTCAGACTTTGGGTCCTCATGGTGGAATCTGGAAGTTGGGGTCTCCTCCTGCTCCTCCCTCCAATAAAGGGAGAGGGTACAATGGCCCTGGTTCCTTATGAGCTGAGGATTCCAGAGTCAGTGCTGATGCTGGCAGGGCCATGGGGCCAAAAGTAGAGGGATGTAGAGGAGGAGGGTTGTATTAGTCAGGGTTCTCTAGAGTTGTAGAACTTATGATAGACTCTATATAGTAAAGGAATTTGTTGATGACTTACAGTCTGTAGTCCAACTCCCAACAATGGTCAGCAGCAGCTGTGAATGGAAGTCCAAGGATCTAGCAGTTGCTCAGTCCCATAAGGCAAGCAGGCAAAGAAGAGAGAGAGACTTCCTTCTTCCAATGTACTTATATAGGTCTCCAGCAAAAGGTGTGGCCCAGATTAAAGGTATGTGTCACCACACTTTTAATCCCAGATGACCTTAAACTCAGAGATCTCCCTGTTAATCTTCTGGGATTCATAGCCACTATGCTTCAACATCTCCATGCCAAGATCCAGGTCAGAAACTTGTATCTCTCAGCCTCCAGATAAGGACCACAGGTGAGCCTTCCAATTCTGGATTGTAGTTTATTCCAGATATAGTCAACTTGAAAACCAGGAATAGACACTGCAAGGGTCCTGAAGCAACAGGTCCACTGTTGAAGGTTCTTGGAGGATTGATTTCTTCTCAGGTCTAGATCCCTCCTCTCATGCTTCCTTCTTCCTGATGGCCAGAACCTGTGAGGTGGGACTTGGGGAAAGAAAGGCTTTTATCCATTGGCGGGGAGGGTCTTCCACTAGATTCTTCCAGGTAACTATATAGGGCACTAGGTCTGTGTGCCTGAGGGATCCTGGCCTAAAGAACTCTCCTCTACTACTTTGATCACCTGTAAGTCAAAGGTCCCTATGGGTGACCACCCTACTTTGAAGGTGAGCCATTCATAGAAGTTGACAAGTTTTCTCCTCCAGTGTTAACTAGGATGTTTAACAGGGTAGATTCAGTCTGTGCAATTTCTAAAACTGTCATCAGTCCAAGACCAAGAACACAGAATGAGATATTCAACAACAACAAACACAGAGAAAGACAATCAACACACAGTTCACCTCCTTCCATGGTTGCAGCTGTAGACAGTTTGTCCCTTCCACGAACATAGAATAGAGTTGCTTGGCCAGCTACAGCTGCACAGAGACAAACCAGGCACCCCTGCCAGTACAGCAAGAGCCAGATAAACCAGGTTATAGCAACACTTGGCTCCAGCCAATACTGTCTTGCTGTTTCCAAAAGGAACGGAGTCCTCTTGGCTCCCTCCAGGGGAGCCTGAAGTATCCTCCAGACTCCTTGTGGTCTCAACATTGAGGCACATCTGCCCACCACACTTGATTGCACCAGACACATATGCTCTCTGAGCCCCCCATGCTTGCAAGCAAACCAAAAGTTCAAACAGACTTACAGACTCAGACTTTGACAAACAGCAAGACAGAAAAGAAACAGCAGCACCTGCTCAAGCCCTCCAATTCATAGCAGTGTGTCCCTACAGAGGGGTCAACTTCCAGGCCAATGCACTGAATGTGAGACTCTGATGATCCTTAGCTTACTAGGGACCCCCTAGTGAACAACAAAGAACTGAGGATCGATGCAAAAGCAAGAGGAATTTATTGTTCCAGCATGCTGGGTTTGTCATCTTGCACCCAAAGGAGAGGTGGCAACCCCAGGCGGCCTGGTTGGTGAGTTTTTACACAGTTTCCAGGGACAAAATAGAGCATCAGCAACTAGGCACAATGTGATTGACAGAACAGTGTGACTTTTAAACTGATTAGTCCTTAGGGAATGGGGTGGCAAGGACTTCCCTTGTCTGTGGTGGCCAAAGATCAGTCCACCCTGCGGTTTTCATGAGGGATGCCTAACATCGACCTCCTCTCTCTTCCAGGAAGTGAGGGGTCTTTATGCTCTGGGGTCTTGGGGGAATTTTCCAAATGCCCTGAGAGTGATCTCTTCAGAAGTTTTCTCAGTAAATAAAGACAGTGTGATATTTCAACATAGTTCAGAACTGGCTGCAGAAGCCTAATATCAAAATTTAAAGGCCCAGAAGAAACAAAGTTAAAGACACAAACAGTAACAACAAAATAGAAAGAAATAAGGAAAAGAAGGAAAGAAGGAAAGGAAGAAAGAAAGAAAGAAAGAAAGAAAGAAAGAAAGAAAGAAAGAAAGAAAGAAGCAAGGAAGAAAGAGATATAACCCTGGTGTACTGCATTAAAAAGTCAGTCACAATAGTTTAGAGTATCATTATCATGATGAGCGTGGGGAACCAACTCAATCAAGATATGGGCAGAACGTAAACTCAAAGCAAATGTGCAAGAACATGTTAGCAGTCAGGAGGCAAGGAATACCATGAAGTCACACCACAAAACAAACCTCTCACAAGAGATTTATGGGGAAGAAGAGTAGAGTAGCAGCTGTCAGAATGGGAAGAGACAGTAGAGGGCTGGACAAAGAGGAGGGCCTTTTATAGGATTTTTGGAACACGCCCAGTGTATATTGAGCTAAAAGAAATGTACAATGGAAAAATACAGAAGTACTGTTTGGCTATTAATGCTGAGTCAAAAGGGTAAGGATTTCCAAGTTTCTGAAGTTTAAGGTCAAGACAAATGCTAGGTTGTTTTTCCCTTGGCCCTGGTCGCAGGCTTGGGTTTTTTTTTCCCCTTGTCCCTTGTCCCTGCATTTCTCCCTTTTTTGTTTACTATTGATAACTAATCAGAGGTCAACAAAGAAAACACCATTATCATTAAGCTGTTGTATAGGGGCATCAAAGTACGTGGGGCAAGCTTGAACTCCACCATTAGGGCATAATCTGAGATTGTGGGTCTCAGATGACCCTGTAATAGCAACTGATTAAGGTCTGGTTAGAAATCTTTTGGATCTGCTGTTGAAGAAGTCTAGACAAGAAGTTTATAAGACAGGGTGAAATTAGCAGGATTAGGGAAAGGAAGAGAAGAGATTAAGGAAAACAGTATTCAGGCTGGGCATGGTGGTGCATGCCTTTAATCCCAGCACTAGGAAGTCAGAAGCTGCTGAATTTCTATGAGTTTGAAGCAAGCCTGGTCTGAAACTCTAGTCCAGAACAGTCAGGGCTATTACACAGAGAAGCCCTATCTTGAAAAGAAGGAGGAGGAG
>NC_045030.1:12827040-12837767 GCF_008632895.1 Mastomys coucha
AGGAGGAGGAGGAAGAGGAGGAGGAAGAGAGGAAGAAGAGGAAGAAGGAGGAGGAGGAGGAGGAGGAGGAGGACAAGGACAAGGACAAGGACAAGGACAAGGACAAGGACAAGGACAAGGAGAAGAAGAGCAGTATCCAATTACATATTAGACTGTCAATGATCCATTGGCCAGAGGCATTGAGCTGTTCCTTAACCTTTTTGGACATTACTCTGGAGCTGTTGGTTCTTATCTTCTATTATACCTGATGGGTTGACATAGTACCAGCATTCCTCCATAAGGAAGAGGTAAAGACAACTCTTCTCACATGTTAGTGGATCTAATCCTCACCAACTTTGTAGCACACCATGGCAGCCAGTGAGTCAATTTGGCCCTGGAGAGTAAGAATTGTCTGAATCAGTTGTTGCAGATCCTAGATGAACTATGAGGAAAATGAATAATAGATAGTCTCAATGGTGGTTACACCAGCAGTTATACCCAGGACTGCAAGGAGGGATAAGGACCTAAACCATTAGTTTGTCATGCTGTGCCACAGAAAACTCTGTGATGGGAACTAGCAGTGGTTATTCTCTGAGTACCATCCCTAATTTGGGGAAAAGGAAAAACCAAGGTACAAATTCTGGACCACCAAGTAGGTAGGCAGTAGTAGACTTTAGTTCCACAAAGGAGGAGGGATTGTGAACATTCAGACATAAGGGCTGGGTGGTAGAGCACAGGGTCAATCTAAGGAATCCAATGTGCCCATAAAGTGTGTCCCTAAAAAAAATTAAAGCAATCTGTGATATCAAAGGGATAAGTGTGGGAAAGATGATAGTAATATTTGACTCTGATACAAGGTTGCAGATACCCAGAATGGCTTAAAGAATCTGTAGGATTTATAGGCATCTCCTACTAGGGAGGAGACAAAGGAGGTTCCAATAAATGGAGAGAAATGTTTTAGTAACTAAAAAGATGCCCATGTGGTAGGGCCCCACAGGCCATAGCAGGCTCCAAGAGCCAGAAAGAGGGTATTTACAAAGTAGGTGAGGAGGAAAGAATGTTTAGAGCTGGTAAAGGGAAGAAAAATTTGAAGAGGTGGAATCTAGAATTTGGAAACAAGTATGGTAGATGGCATTAATAAATGACATGTCATACCTTAGGACACTCAAATCAGTACCTTGAAACAGATCAGAAGCTTGGTTTTAAGCGGCTAAGTACCTTTGCTAGTTGAAAGGCACTGGTAAAAGCTCATCTTATTGATCAGTGGTTCAGGCTAGGAGGGCCCATTGAAGCTTATGAAAAGATTTGGCAATGGGCACAGGAGGAGCTTGTGTGGGGGACCAAGTGCCATTTCATATAGAGTGTGATCAAGGAGGTAGAAAGAGGGGATACAAGATCATAAGAAACCAGACACCCCTAAGGATAGGATTTTATCCTTGGAAGGAACTGTGAGTGACTGAATAAGTATTTTCTATCTATGATTATGGCCCTATGAGTTGAACTAATAGCTAGCTCCAGATAAGTAATCTGAAGGGTTATACCTGGACCTTATATGATAGGGATCTATGTCCTTAGCCATATAGATAGTTTAATAGTGGTATTAGCCAAGCTATTTTGTAGGGATGGACTTCAGAGAATAAGATCATCTACTTATTGTATAAGCTTAGATTTAGAAAGAGACCAAGTAAATCAGAGGTCAAAGCTTGGCCAAATAACGGTAGGCTTTATCCCAGAACTGCTGGGTAGGACAGTCCAGATGAATTGGGTAGAAAAGGCTTGGGTGTCTGAGTCAATCCAAGTAAAGGCAAAGATATGTTTTTGACTGGGGATTGAGATGAATTTTTAAAAAAAAGCATTTTTGAGTTCTAAGACAGAAAAATGAGAGATTCCTGAGGAGATAATCTAAAGGAAAGTATAGGAGTTGGGTATTATGGGGTGGAAAGGAACTGCTGCAGAGCTAATAAGTTGGATATCTTAAACCAAGTGGTGGGGTCTATTTGGGTTTGTAAACTGCGAGTATGGGGATATTAAAGGGAGAAGACATGGGGCACAAAAGGTCTTTTCTTAAGAGGTCAGAGATAAGAGGCTTAAGTTCTCTGAGACTTGAGAGAGAGGATGAGTGTTGAGCCTGGGTGATGTAATTCGTAGAATTTTGGTTTGATTACTCAGTAATCAACGGGAAGCTTGGTAAAGGTGTGTTGGACTGTGTAATTTGAAGAAAAAGGAGGAGGGGAATGGCCAGTGGGGTCAAGTGAATTGGGGGAGCAAAATAAGTAGAGGCTTTCACTTTGGGTAGGAAGTCCCTTCCTAGCAAGTGAACAGGACAGCTTGGTACCACTAGGAATGAATGGGTAGGGGATACCTCTTCAAGATACAACTAAGTGGTATGATTTGGTGAGGTTGTTAAGGCTATCTTCCTACACTGACAATAGGGGAATGAGAAAGAGAGGTGAGTCCCCCAAACTCCTTCAGGACCGAGTAGTTAACCCTGGTGTCCAGAACAAAGGAGACAGATTGCCCTGATACCATGATGACTACTAGAGACTTCTTGTTAGAGATGCCAGTAATCGGGCCAAGGGAGCCTGGCCCCACTCAGCTTTCCATGGCCAGACTTAGATCAGCCGAAAGGTGATCTGGGTCCAGTTTCCCCATGCCACAGGAGCAGTCAACAGCCCAGTGACCTTCTATTTGGGTTTGTATCTTGGTCATGGTCTATATGGTCTGTGAGGATTCAGGCAGTCCTGAGCTCAGTAACCCTTCTGGGTTCATTTGAAACAGAGACCCAGAGTTTCTCAGGCTTTCAGAAATGGGAGTGGGGGAAGTTTGTTATGACGAGCTGAAAGGCCTTAGCCAAAATCAGGTATTTTTATTTTCTGGCTTTGTAATTTCTCCTATGGTATACATGAAAGGCCTGCTAAGACTTCTGATTATAGAGCCCTCTCTAGGCATTTAAGTTTGGACCTAATGTCAGGGAAACTCACAGTAGAAGTTGACCATCTGAGGTCTTGGGACACATATTGGAATAATATTGAAGGGCCTTTGTAAGGTGGTTCAGGAATTTAAATGGGTTTTTCTTTGTTCTGAATGACCTCTTAGATTATTTTTATGATTTGTCACTTTAAGGAGAGCCTTACAGAAATAGGCCAGGAGGCAGGTTTTAAATGAATCTCCATCTAAAATGTGCCCCCCCTATTGTAGTTCCATTCAGGATCCTGGATTACAGGATATTTAAATTTATTTCTAGTTAGAGTGTAGGTCAGCCTTTAGCACATACCTTTAATCCCTCTGGCTGGAATACAAACATGCCCCTAGTATTCCCCTTTGGTCACTGGGCTGTTGACTGCTCCTGTGGCATGGGGACATTGGACCCAGATCACCCTTCAGCTGATCTAAGTCTGGCCATGGAAAGCTGAGTGGGGCAAGTTTGTAGAAGGTAGCACCCATGTTTGAAAGTGATGTCCAATTGAATAGCAGACAAAGTGATGAGTCAGAGAAAGATGTGACAGATTAGGATATGTCCAACTCTCACAATAAGAGAGAGGAAAGGGAAGCTACTAGATAGAGAGACAGTACAAGAGGAAGAAAGTACAATATGGGGAACACAGTAGAGTTTGTGGAAAGCAGTACAGTAGAATTGAGAGGGAGAGAAAAGCAACACAGAGAGGGAAAAGAGGTAGTTTTATTGGGAGAGTTTTACAGAGACAGATTGAAGAGAAAACAATTAGACACAGGTAAAGAAAGAACAAACATGAGAATGAGAAGGACGCAGAATATTGGAAAAGATTGCTAGAGTTAGTTTGAGGCCACACGGAGTAATTCAGAGGCTGAAAGCAAAGCCAGCCTAAATATATCAAATGGGAGAGGAGTTTGAACCAGAGCAGCTGAGTTAAACCATCCAGCCAGAGTTCAGAAAGAACAAGAAAGGGTGAGCTTATTCAGCAGCAACTCTCAAAGGCTAAAAACATTCTTGGTCTAGATAAGATTGTATAAAGGCTAGAAACTTTCAGTACTAGGCCTAGATTAGTAGATAGAGGCAGTAAGCCTCCCAGAAGACAATTACAACAGGAGTATAAAAGATACATTTATAATCCTGGGTCAGGGACCACCTCAGCCCTGACCCAGTGGGTGGTTATAGTTTGGTGGATATCATTTACATGGGCCCTAGCCTGTTCCCAGACTTGCCTGCATTCCTTATGGAGAAAGTTGTTGGTGAAAATCATATGAACATCATGGAAGGTGAGGTTGGAAGAGTGGGTAATATAGTGGAACTCTTTAATGAAGGTGAAGAAATTAGCAGTATAAGAATGCTGGTTTTAAATCTTAAATTTTAGTAAGCCTTCTTTCTATTTTTTAAACTTTTATTGATTCTTTGTGAACTTCACATCTTGTAATCCAATCCCACTCATCTTCCAGTCCCTCCTTATCTGCCCTCTACTCCAAAGACAACCAAAATTAAAAAACTAAAAACTAAAAACACATCTTACTGTGGAAGCTTAAGTGTATACCCTTTTAAACATAGTATACACTTTTGGTAAAACAGCTTTACTTGGAAATGTTCATTGCAATAAATCATTGATCTAGGTTGAGGCCTCTGGCTTCCAGTACACCATCAATACTGGATCCTCATAGGGACTCCTCTGTGATATCCTGTTCTTCCACTGTGTCATAGAGATCCCGAAACTTTGGTTCTGCAGGACCAGTCCCTTCACATACTCTAGCAGCTCATAGATGAGGTAGACTTTCAGGTGGGCCAACTCAAAACCCTGGGCACATCTGGATAGTAGCTGAGTTGGCCAGCTCACCAGTTCTCCCATGCCTAAACCACCAAAGCTAGCTCTCCTGAATGCTATAGCCATTGTAAGAGGCCAGGTAAGCCTTGATTTTTTATTATTTTTCATCTGTTATTCTAATGCTCAGGAAAAGAATCTCCACACAAAAATTCATCCCAATCCAAAATATCTTGGAGAAGTATTGCCTCCTTGGTTAGCTCATACAATGGGATCAACCTTCAATCAAAGTGGCAGTGAAGTCACATGGTATCTACCCTCTTCAACCCTAGCAACCACATAGCTGCCTCCATCCCAGTGGAGGACAGCAGCAAAAATGGTAGCAAAGCCACATGTTGCTTATATCTCAAAATGGCGTTAGGCCACATGGTCACTTTAAGATTATCTAAGGTAGATTTGTTAACTATCAACAACCTCATCCATATTTCAAGGGTTGTTTTGTTTGTTTGTTGGGGTTTTTTTTTTTAGATTTATTTTATTGTCTTCAGATACACCTGAAGAGGGCATGAGATCCCATTACAGAGGTTGTGAGCCACCGTGTGGTTGCTGGGAATTGAACTCAGGGCCTCTGAAAGAGCAGTCAGTGCTCTTAACTACTAAGCCATCTCTCCAGCCCCCATGTTTTGAGTTTTAAACTAACACTTTTGTTACAGATTTTACAAATTTTTAACTATACCCATAAAAATCTTGATGTGTAGAAAGTTTACACATTAGTCTTACAAATCTTAAGATAATGTACATATTAAGAAAGATGGCCCAAAACTAAAAAGGGTATGTGATGAGTAGCAATAATCACTATTGGGAAGTTTATCCTTTTGTCCTGCTTTGGTGTCCATTCTCTGTTACATAGTCAGGTGGCCTACCTGACACAGAACAGAGACTTTGGAGGAAACCTTCAAACAAGTATACTTGGGTCTAGAGAAGGGGAAGCCATAATCAAGCCTCAGAGCCAGCGTTTAATTGAAGAGGAACAGCTATATAACAATAATGTAATATTACCCATACAGAAAAGATACCTGAATCCCTGTAACACTGAACCCACTAAGCTAAGAACATAGCAGGAGTAAAGATAGGAAAATTTTTTGAGCCCTGCTTATAGAGGACACTGTAAGAAGGAGCTGAGAAATTCACTAGCCAGCAAGGAGAGAAGTGTGTGCATACCTATTCTTCACTTCTCCCTTACGTTGTCTGGCTGGCTCCCAGCTCCACATCTGCAACAAACTTATAGATCCATCAATTGTAACTTAAAATAGCAGAACATTTGTACAATTAGGGTGGGGAGGGGAAACACACACACACACACACACTCACACACACACACACACAAAACAGGGCTTAGATCGAAGATAAGAGAAAGCATAAGGTAGAGAATGGGGAATCTCTTTCTATTTCTCCAGTCCCTCAAAGTAGTTGTAAAAGTCTAAATAATTTTGGGGTGTAGGGTGCTATTAAGCAGCAATTTGGATTGGTTATCTAAGGGATATTGAGGCCACATTTGAGTGCAAGAGGAAATAAATTTAGGGCAGGACTCAAGGAGGATTAATGAGACCAAGCCATTTAGTGGGTCATCACCATACTCAACAGGCTCAGGAACAGGCCCAAGACTTGGGGCCTGGTGCTAGAGCTTTCATATGAAGTCCAAAGGTTTTCCAGAAGGCAACAAAAAACTGTGTTCACAAATGAGGTCTCACATACGGGAAAGGATGGGGAATGGAATTACATAGTATCATAAAAGCCCTGAGATCACAAAAGAAGCTTCAAGGCAGGAGGTGGAAAAGCTTAGGTAGGGGAGCAGGAAAGGGTATCTAGCAATAGCCCAGTATGGCCCAAAGAAGCTTCAGGATTGCAGCTCTGAAGGTATGTATATGGGATATGGGGTCTGCGAAGAAGGCCAGCCATAAACACAAAGACCATGTCTGGAGGAACTCAACTTCCAAGAAGTTCCAAGTGGGGTGCCTGATGCTCAACTGCTACTTCCTCAGACTCAGGGAGATATTTACACTTCCTGATAGGCAAATTTACCAAATTATCGCTAGTGAATGGGATGCTACAAGACTGAAAAACTGGATGTTGAGTCCGTTGCAGGTGTCTGCTACCTGATGAGGGTCCTGGTGTGGCTTAGACTCCAGGGGGAGCACAGGCATCAGTAAAGGCTATCTGAGTCAAAAATCCAACATAAGAGCTTTTCCAGCCGAGGAATACCACAAAGTCACACTACCCAACGAACCTCACAGAAAAGATTTATTGGGGAGAACAGAGTAGCAGCCGCCTCTGAATATGAAGAGACAGTAGAGGGCTGGGAGGAGAGAAATGCCTTTTATAGGGTTTTTGGAGCAAGCCCAGTAAAGCAGCTGAGCATGTGCAGTGAGCTAGTGGAAAAGAAACTCAGTGGCCAGAAGTATTGTCTGGCCATAGTGCTGAGTCATGGTGGGCAGGGATTTCCAAGTCTTGGAGCTCCAAGTCAAGCCAAGGGGCTGAGTGTTTTTTCCTTGACTCTGATCTCAATTTGAGGTCAAGTCAGGAACAAGGTGTTTTTTCCTTGGCCCTGGTCCCTACAATGTGTGCTGGGAGGGCTATCTGGTAGTCAAGAAGGAGAGGGTGCCTGCCAGGCAAGGAGGATGTAAGCCTTTTCCTTCCTTCCTGTTTCCATCAGTCTGAACACTGCTTAGACAAACCAGCTGTCATGTTAAGTACATCTTTATATTTACCCATCTCTTAACTTTAATGACCTTGAAGCATTGTCTTGTAGTATAAACCACTTTGTGAAGTGTCAATGCTTAGCATTGCTTGACCTCCAAAAAAGAGAAGCATGCAGGGAATCTTAAATGGTAAGCAATAAAAACAAAGGAAATAATTACTATTCTTATTTAAGTTCCTCCCTGAAAGTTACACTAAAGTTCACACATTTTCTGCATATAAAATTTAGACATTTCAAACAAAGTGACATTTTAGAGTAAAGATGAGTTTTACATGTGTTTTGAGCTATCAGCTAGTTGAAGTTTTAGATAATAGCCCTAGCCTTCATGTCTTAAGAAAAAAAAAGTAAGAATATTTTTGTTCTTCACCATTCTCCCTTTTTCCTCTTCACTTTACCATTTTCTCTTCTTCTTTCTCCCCATCTTCTTTCTCCTCTTCATCTTCTTCCTCCTCTTCTTTCTACTTCTGGAGAGAGGATCTCTTTATTTAGCTGAGACCAGTATCAGTCTCATGATAGACCTGCCTCCATCTCCCCAGTACAAGTACTTACAGCCATGTACCCTTATTTCTAAGTCATTCAACTATTTTTAAGCAAACAGAGATGGGTTTTTGATTTAATTTTCTTGTGTGTATACTGGTTTAGTCAGTAGTACGAAGAAATTGCTTCACTTCAAAATTTTATTTTATGGAATGGAAGTACAGCTTAATGGCAGGTCACTTGTCTTATGTGTATACAGATTACATTCCAAGCACACACAGACGCGTGCATGCGCGCGCACACACACACACACACACACACACACACACACACACACACAAATGACCTTATTCTTGGCAATAGAACTGGTGTACTGTGTTCTTCACAGAAAAAGTAACATGATTAGAAGCCATGCAAACTCAGAGAATCGGGTTTTTTAACTAATGTTTCAAGTCTTTGCTACTAAAAGGGAAAAAATGCTTTAAACAATAAAGACGAATGTAATTAAGTCTGCAAGAGCCAGAATTTTAATGCTTCTCTACAATGGTTAAAACACAGGGTGAAATGTTAAAGTCTCAAAAGAAATATCAAAATTCTAAACTAGCTTTGTGTTATGATTTTTTTTCCATTTTCAAAATGTTTGTAAGAGGCTTATATTTTCTAATGGAATCAATACATTTAAATGTTAAACTATGCAAAAATTCCATAGAGTGGACTTCAAGAAGTGTGTCTCTCAGTCACTCAAGGAGATCCAGAAATCTGCCCTGAAGGAAGTGTGAACTATAGATGTGTGCTTTGATGCCCACCCATCTGGAAAAATAAGGAATGTCCTGTATATTGTCCATTGACAGTTGCCCAGAAACCATTATAAAGATGGAGCTTTGCTGAAGAAGCTCTGCACTTTGCTTACATATTTCTCTGTTGTCACTTTAAAACATCTGTATAGTCCAAAGAGGTGAAAACCATAAATACACCAAGCAAAGGTGCCTGGTTTCACAACAGAGCCTACCCATCCACCTACATTCATGTGGGAAGATATCAGTCTTCATTCAGAAGACCTATGTATACAGGACTTGAAGTCAGAAAAGTCAATTTTAAGACAAGGCATGGTGACTCATAGCTATAATCTGAACAATGAGGAGGCTGAGGCAAGAGGTAGCCTGGAAGACACAGTAAGACCTTGTCTTAAAATATAAGAAAAAATAAAGGAAATGTTAGTTTTAGAAAGAGAACCTGGACAATAGGGCAAACCAAATTTACTTTTATGTTTTAAATTTAATATGTTATTATTGGGGGAACATGTTCATCCTATTGGCCCTAGAACAGACCTTCATAAAGACAGTTACAATACTTACTGGAAGCCTTATATCCCTATGATAGAAGTAAAGAGCTAACCTATGAAAATATCAAAGATGACCATGGGTCTAAGTTTTGTTGTCTATAAAACCAGGATAATAAAACTACTCATATTGCAGACATGATTACAATGGAAAATAGTTAGGAGGGGGCCTGACACACAGTAAGTATGCTATTATCCTACATTAATCTCGATGAAATTATGCTATGCGCCTTGTAAGGGTAAGCCCCACAGTGTGGATACAAAAGAGTCATAGAGCAACAAAGGTGTAAAAGAACATGGTTTGAGGACCACATCCAATACAGTATTTGATTACATGGTTCCAAATTAAGGAAGCTTCCAGATTCCTAATAAGTTTAGAACATATGTGATGCTGCTAGTAATTGGGAAGAAAAAGTGGCTAAAATGAATTCTAAATATCTAGTCTCATATGAACCAGGGTTTTGACTTAAACTATTGTGCTTGGGGCAGTGGTGGTGCACACCTTTAATCCCAGCACTTGGGAGGCAGAGGCAGGCAGATTTCTGAGTCTGAGGCCAGCCTGGTCTACAGAGTGAGTTCCAGGACAGCCAGGGCTACACAGAGAAACCCTGTCTCAAACAAACAAACAAACAAACAAAAACAAAAAACAAACAAACAAAAAAACTATTGTGCTGGTTAGTAATGCCTTTTGTTGTTATTCATTTATTTGTTTTGTAAACTTGAAAAAAGTTAAGGTTTTCTCAGAAGGGGAAGCACAATTGAAAAAAATATTGCCATTAGATTGGCACATAGGCAAGTCTGTGGGATATTTTCTTAATTAATATTTGATGTGCGAAAACCCAGCCCACTATGGGCAGTGCCATCCCTGGGGAGGTGGGAAAGTTCTTCAAGTTCACCAAGCTATGGGAACAAGCCAGTAAGCAGTGCTTCTCCATGGTCTTTGCTTTAGTTCCTTTCTCCAGGCTCCTGCCCTGGATTCCCTTCATGATGGATTGTGAGCTATGAAGATGAAATACACTATCCCGTCTCCCCCAAGTTGCTTTGGTCATTGTGATGGATAGTCTTGGTTGTCAATTGACTGCATCTGAAACTAAAACTCAAAGATGAAAGGCACACCAATTTTGGTGGATTTTTATTGTTGTTGCTGTTGTTGTTGTTTGGTTTGAAGTACATGGATCCACTTCTAGTCTGGATCTTTGAGGTAGGAAAACAGAAGTTTTTGATCCTGATCTTGAGGTGGAAAAACACATCTTTAAAATGGGCCACACCTTCTGCTGGAAGCTTGTATAAGGGCATGGAAGAAGGAAGCTTTTGCTCTTTGCCTGCTTGCCCTAGCCTTGCTTGTACATCCATTACTTCACTGGCATTGGAGCCTACTTTTATACTGAAGACAACCCAGCTTTATGGACTCAACAATTACTAGATTCTTGGACTTTGTGTTCACATC
>NC_045030.1:12837800-12839572 GCF_008632895.1 Mastomys coucha
GAGCAACAGAAAGTCCTACACTCTTTTTCTTTTTTGTGAGTACTAAACTACCAGCAGAAGCTATTAACAGTGAATATTTTTACATGCCATTGGGCGGTAGATTGCAAAGGCCTCTCTGAATCCCTACTGTTCTCCCCACATTTACCTCCTTTGAGCACATCTAAGAGCTCCAACTAGCTAATGAGATCTGGATTCCTTTCACTTCCTAAGAAATGAATCTTATTAGTAACATTATCCTTGCTAGAAAAATAAGACTGCATAAATCCCTAATCCAGAGCTAAGTACTTCTAAGATGCTTATCTTTATAGCAATTAGTACCTCTTCAAGGTGAGGAAGTCATATTCTGGCTCATCTTTGCTTTCCTTTCTCCTTTTCTCCTTCCTTCCCTTTCTAAGAAATAACTACTATGGGAATATAGAGGATCATCTTTTATAAAAACAATACAATTTTTTATTTTAGGTTAGTTTTGTATTTACAGATTCATTGCAAAGATAGTGCAGAAAGTCTCCTATCAACCTACACCCAGTTCTCCCTAGTACTATTGTCCAGTAATATAGTGTGTTTATCATCAATAATGAACCAATAGTGATACATATACATTAAAGACAGAATTGATTCAGATTCCTTTTTAGCTTTTCCCTAGTTCCCCTTTCCTGTTCCAGTATTCACTCATGACACTTAAAGTCTTTATGTCTCTTTAGACTGTGATTGGTGGGAAGCAGTTCCTCAGATTTGTGTGGTTTTTTGATGACTTTTTCATGAAGAATTTTACTCATGTTTTATAAAATATCCAGCAATTGAACTCTAGCCATTGTTGCTCTCATGACTACGTAGTCGTTATAGAATTTAGGGGAATAAAGTACACTGTGGTATGATTGAACATTATTGGTATTAATATTATCAGGTTGTAGTAGTATTTGTTACCTTTCTCAGTCTTTATCTTCCTTCTCTGAATGGTGTACCTTGGAAGTAATTTTGTAGCTTCAAGTCATACTGAAGGAATAAATAGTCAAACTCCACCACTGTGGGGAGTGTCTACATAAACTATTTGGATTTCTTCAAGTAATTTGTTTACCTATTCTCATTTATTTATTCAATCATTTGTTTATGTTGCTATTTATTTACAAATGTTTAGTTTGGAATTTAGCTTATAATTTAATACTGCCTCATTCATTTCCTTGCTCATTTCTTCTAGGCTTGACTACTAATAGCTCTTTCAGTCAGATACTGCCTATATTTTTTAGACACTTTTATATTACTATGACTAATTATGTGGCATAAACAACTTCAAGGAATAAAGATTGATTTAAACTTTCAAAGGCTTCAGTCAATTATCAGAGGGAAATTTGGTGGGGCAGCTCACATGGTGGTGATCAAGAATTAAAGATCAAGGATGTCTGTGTTAAAGAGTACTTTCATTTTTTCCTTTTATCCCATCAAATCCCCCAACCTTTCTCTTATGATTCAGAGTTTTGTCTGAATGTACCCACACAATTCATTCAGAATGCTTTACTCATTCCTAGGACTTTCTCAAATGAACTGACAACCAGGGCTTATTATCATGGTTGATTGGTTTGTTAGCCCTCATTTACCTTTCTGGAGCCACAAGGCCTTCTGGACTCATTTCTACTCCAGTCCCCAAATCAAACATTTCTTCAAGTTCCTAGTTCCTTTTATTAGAGAGCCTTATTAGAAATAAAAGAATGACAACTAGTTATAGTCATTGCTACTATAATGCCATTGCTTTCTTCTCCCTTCTAATTTGACAGAAC
>NC_045030.1:12841644-12845502 GCF_008632895.1 Mastomys coucha
TTTTTTTGGGGGGGGCTTGGTTTGAAGTGGATAGATCCACTAATAGTCAAGATCTTTAAAGTACTTCAGATCCACCTTTAATCTGGGCCACACTTTCTGCTGGAATCCTATATTAGGATATGGAAGAAGGAAGCTTTTTCTCTTTGCCTGATTGTCCTCCCCTTGCTAGCAAGTCCATTCTCTCACTGACATTACAGCCTATCTCTTTGGAATTCTGGTACATACTGAAGACCAGCTGAGACACCCAGCTTTATGAATTCAACAACTACCAGATTCTTGGACGTTTTGCTCACAGCTAAACATAGTTAAGTTAGCTGGACTGCAGCCTGTAATTAATTCTAATAAATCACCACTTTTAAAATGTATTTATTTTTATTTAGTGCACATTGGTGTTTTGCCTCCATGTATGTCTTTATGAGGATGTTGGATCCCCTGCAACTGGAGTTACAGACAGTTCTGGGCTGCCATGTGGGTGCTGAGAATTTTACTTATTCATTCTATAAGTTCTGTTACTAGAGAGAACCCTGACTATAAGCATAATATATGCAACTCTTAATACAGCTGTATTAAGCTGTATGTGTTCATCTCCTATCCATCATCACATGGATCATTCTATTCCATTTCCCTTGCTTATTTATAATCCCCTTTTCCAACAGTGAGAAACTTAGCTCTCAATATACTCCAATAATTTATTTAATTGTTTAATTTCATATGCATATGTAGTGATCTCAGAATTATCATCCTGTTCTTCCTGGGGTAGAGGGACCAATCAATTAGAGGATAGTTCCTTCTGCTTTTGACATAGAATTCTCTCATTTCCAGAATCACATAGGTCAGTACTTTGCTCCTCTCCTCCTTTCAGTGAAGATACTTTATTCATGTATAATAAATTTCTTTTGTGATGTTCTTTATTCCACCATAAAATCTCATATATTCCTCATTTTTTTCAATTTGTATGCATTAACTTTCATTCATAACAGTATGTGGGACTTGACAAATGCTTATTGTCTTGCATTCACCATTGTGGTCACACACAATAATTTTACTAACACAAGAAATCTCTGTGTACTTTGTCTGCATAATCCCCATTGGAACATCAAAATATCTAACAACTACTATTTACTCTTTTTACATTTATTTGCTTATTCCAGCATGTCATATAATTATAACCACATTTCAGACTGGGCCAGCATGTCAAAGGTGTTGCCGAGGTAGTGATCTGGAACCTCCAACATTAAGCAACAATCAAAGAAATACACCACAATCTTCCCCATAGGTTAATTTAGTGAGGTCATTTTCTCAACTGAGGTTCCCTTTTCTTAAGTAAATCTAGTTTGTACTAAAGTTGATATTAAACTATCCAGCAAAATTGACTCCTTGTCAACTTAACAGATCACTATTCAACTGCAACATTTCTTCTCTCATTTTCCCCAAGATGGTATGTTAATATTAATGTTAATATCACAATATAAGATATTTCACCTTTAAGTCCTACAGTCTTTGAAAATTTAAACACTTTAAAAGTTCAGTCTCTTTAGAACAACCAAAGTCTTTCAAAAATATTACAGTCTCTTTGAAGTATCCAAAACTTCACTGAAATTTTAGTCCCTTAATTGTAGGCTCCTGTAAAATAAAATATAAGTTACATACTTTCTTATTCCTGAAGAGAAAAATTTTGGCCCAGTCACAAATCAAATCAAACCCAAAATTCATCAGTGTAAAAAGCTCAGTGTCAGACATTTGGAGTTCTCTCACAATCTGCTGGGCTCCAAAGGGCTTGGATTTCTTTATTAGATTGTTAAAGATTTCTGCATAGTTGTTTCCTGTATGGTTAATTTACTGAGAGACTTTGGTGACATAAATATACTTGGGTTTGACATTATGTCAAACTCTTGCTCCACTCATTGATCACAATCATAACATTTTTTTTTCAGAATGTTGACATCTAATAGGTAATACATATTGGACTCAGTGATCAAACTAAGAAAGAGAACACACAGTTGGGTGAGCAGAAAAGGGGGAGATGGAACTGGTAGAAGTTTGTGGAAGATGTGGATATAATTGAAACACATGGTGTGAAACTCTCAAAGATCTAGTTTTAAAAATAGAATGCTCTTAGTTTTCCAACTTTTTAAGTTGTATCAATAAGCTATTTATCTGTGCTCTTTCTGATTTTTTTAAATATAGGCGTCTAGAGCTATACATTTCCCTCATAGGACTGCTTCTAGTGTGTCCCTGAGATTTTGCTATGTTGTGTTTACATTCTCATTTAATTTCATAAAATCCTTTTTATTTCTTACTTGAATTCTTCGTTATCATTTATCAATTTATCATTCAGAAATGAGTTGTTTAATTTATATGAATTTCATTATTTACTAAAGGTTTGTGTTTACCAGGTTTTGTTTTTCAATTTTAAGTTTTATTGCATTATGCTCATATAGGATATAAAGAGTGATCTTATAATATTTTTGAATTTGTAAGATTTATTTTGTGTCGCAGAATGTGGTTTATTTTAGAATAGCTTCGATGTGCTGCTGAATAGAATGTGTTCTCTTTGGTGATTGGATAGAATATTCTGTCAATACCTTTTAAGTCCATTTAATATATGATGTCAATTAATTCTGATAGTTCTCTGTTTGTTTTTTGTCCAGATGACCTATCTAGTGGAGAAATTGAAATCACCCACTATTAATTGATGTTCATCTGTGTCTTTAAATCCAGTTGTAGTTTTCTTTTTCTTTTATCTTTTTTTATGAAATTGGGCATCCCAGAGTTTGGTGAATATATGTTTATGACAGTAATATCTTCTTAGTTAACTTATCCCTTGATTAAAATAAGATGTCCCTTCATCTCATATGATTAGTTTTAGTTTGAAGTCGATTTTTGTCAGATAATAGGATAGTGCCTTATCGGATTTCCATTGCTGTGAAGAGACACTGTGACCAATGCAACTTTTATAAATAAAAACATTTAATTGGATCTGGCTTACACTTTCAGAGGTCCAGTCCATTATCATCATGGTAGGAAATAGCAATGTGCAGGCAGACATGGTGCTAGAAGAGCTGAGAGTTCTACATCTTGGTCCAAAGGCAGCAGAAGTGGACTGTATTTCGAAGGCAGTCAGGAAGAGACTATATCACATTAGCCAGACTTGAGCATATATATGATACCTCAATGCCCACCCCCACAAGGAATCACTTCCTCTAGCAAGGCCACACCTACTCAAACAAAGTCACATCTCCTAATAGTGCCACTCCCTATGGGCCAAACATTCAAACACAGGAGTCTATGGGAGCCATACCTGTGCAAACAACTGCAGACAGTGATATCTGTTTGCTTCCTGGTCCCATTTTATTGGATTATTCTTGTCCATCATTTTACTCTAATGTGGTGCCTATCTTTAAAACTAAGAACTGTTTCTTTTCTTTTTTTTTAAATAGGTATTTTCTTTATTTACATGTAAATTTCTCCCTTCCCAGTTTCCCCTCTAAAAAACAAAGAAACAGACGAAAACAACAAAAACAAACCCCAGTTGCCTCCCACTTCCCCATGCCTGCCACCCCGCCCTCTCCCACTTTCTGGCCCTGGCATTCCCCTGCACTGGGGCACAGAACCTTCACAGGGCTGAGGTCCTCTCCTCCCATTGATGATCGAATTTGCAATCCTCCACTATACACACGCTTCCAGAACAATCAGTCCCACTGTGTGTACTCCTTGGTTGATGGTTGAGACTCTGGGAGCTCTGAGGGTACTAGTTAGTTCATATTGTTGTTCATCCTAAGGTGCTGCAAAACCCTCAGCTCCATTGATCCTTTCTCTAACTCCTTCACTGAGGACCCTGTGCTCAGTTCAATAGAT
>NC_045030.1:12848726-12849347 GCF_008632895.1 Mastomys coucha
AAATACTGTCTCAAAAACTAACTAACTAAATCTTATATTCCATCATTGGTATCTTGAGAAAGTACAAAGTATATATAACTAAAATTCAACAGTAATTATAGCTGATTCCAACCTAGTCTACCCAATATAAAAACCATTAGTGTCATGTGGGTGCTGAATTAAAACTGAGATCCATAATAAGTATAAACTATATACCATGTTTTAGAAATAATTTGAGAAAAAAGATTGTACTTGTTTGTTTGTTTTCAAAACAGGGTCCCACTATGTAGCTCTGGCTGTATTGGAGCTCACTATGTAGAGTAGACTGGCCATGAACTCAAAGAGATGTGTCTGAACCTGTCTCTTGAGTTCTGGGATTAAAGGCAGGCACCACCACAACCAGCTGAGAAAATATCTTATTAATGCCTTAATGATGCAGGCACATATACAAGACAGTTTACTACCATGGACTCCCATCTATTTTGGGACTTTGTATACTCACAGTAATGTACTTGACAGTATAGTTCCTTCAACTAAAATTAAATTCACACAAAACCCTCTCCAAACAATATATATAACAACCTCTAAACTCTTTCAACTCCCCACATGCATTGGGCTATATCTGAACATATATATATATAT
>NC_045030.1:12849357-12851271 GCF_008632895.1 Mastomys coucha
ATATATATATATGAATATATATATATATCACACATATATATCAGATATATTATATATATATATCACATATCTGAACAATGATATATATTTCCCTGCTTCTGATAACAACCAAAATTAGACAGTTTACAGTCAATGTTTCAACATACTGTGTTGTTTAGTAACCTTTTAAGGAAGAATCTCTTACTAACCTCCTTATACCTATGTGTAATTGGGAATGTTATGTGACTAAATTTGGGTGCATTATGAGAAGAAATAAGCGGAGCAGAGAAATGACTAAACTAATCAGTAAATCAAAATAGAAAACCATCCGAACTATGTCCCTTAGTAACCAGCTCCCCTTGTCTTAAACTCCATAAAAATTAATTAATTAATTAATTAATTAATTAAAAGCCTGAACCTTAATTTGGCCCTGAATAATCATTACTTATGTGACCTTCTGTCAAAATCGACAGTGGATTCCCCTATAAGTCTACATTACAAGTTTGTTTCAGTAAAGTTATCTTGCTTCTTTTGCAAATATCTGTGAGCCTTTATTTTTAGTTCTTAGGATACACAGCCAAGATCCTAGAAGTACTCAGTGCATATGCTGACAACCACATCAATCATATCATCTAACATTTAAATGACAGTAATTGGGATACAATATATGATATTATAGTTTCTTTTCTCTTGCTTTGATTAAAAAAGGGGGGTGGAGGACAAAGAAAAGATAGACACGGAGAAAAAACTAGGGTTGGGTGGACTGGGTTCATGCATCACAAGCCACACCACTCTGGAAGCTCAGCATGTTTATTATATAGATTGAACCAAGAGGCGCATAAAGCTGAACAAAGAGGCAGGTTGTTACACACTGGTGAACATGGCGACAGCTTAAGCTAATCTAAGTGGGGACAGACACTGTAGTGGAGCATGCTAAAGGCTATTTAACTTCCAAGTGAAGAAAACTATGTGAACATTTTCTACACACACTGCCAACATCTACCCAGAGACCCCCAAGGAAGACTTTGCCATTGCCCTCTGAGCTTCACCCTGTGATAAGGGAATGAGAAGGCTTTGTCATTCTCCCATGAGTCTGGGGCTCTGGAGACCTTGTCAGGGTGGTGCCCATATCAATATCAGGTATTTATTTACTCAGGACTTCACTCACACAGGGGCTCCTCTGCTCCCCATAGAGCTACATCTTCAGGACCAAGATTATTATTTTTTAAGGAAAATATTCTAATATTTTCTCTTAAGATAAACCCATGTTGACTACTATAAAAAAATAAGTCTCAGTGATTAAAAAGTAAGTATTTTTAATGAGATTATATTATAGTTTGACTTTAGAATAGTATCTGTAAGAGTCCTGCCGGTGGACCCTCACTCTGTTGGGTGCTCTCGGACTGGAGATTATTGAGTACCTGTGAACACAAGCAGGTTAGAGAGAAAGAAAGACATGGATGCCAGGTTGCTGTATCAAGGTGTGTGTCTTTACTTGAGAAAACTGGGTTTATATAGCAAAAGGCAGGATTGAAACCAAAGCAATCTCAGTTTTTAGCATAGACGTGAAGGCAGGGATAAAAGCACACCAGTTCTGTATACACAACAACACTTCAAACAGAGTTCTGGCAGAAGCAGGCTGAGTTTCAGTTCTTTTGATCTTCCGAGCTGCATTGTCCATGTTTGATCTCAGGAGCTGTCGCCAGTGTTTTGCGCCACAGGCGGGTGGTCTCAGCCCTGGGCCTATCATGGCTTTCTTTCACTTCTGGAACCAGCAACGGAGCAGAGGAGCAGGATACCACAAGTATCCAAAGTCTCATATATTTAAAGGCTTTGTTCTTTGCCTCTAGCTTGATGCTTTTGGAAGACAGTGATAGGTTTGGCTCGCAGCGGCGCGTCCACAGACACCAGATACAAGCAGCTCTGTGTTTTTGG
>NC_045030.1:12858889-12870731 GCF_008632895.1 Mastomys coucha
AGCGGTGAGTGTGCTGGGAACAGGATGAAACCAGGCAGGAGCAGCAGTAGCAGCGGGCGATGGGACTCTGCCGCAGCCCTCCCCGGCTCCCGCCCGGCCCTAGTCGCCCCGGGCCGGCCGAGCTCCCCCCACTCCCCCCCGCCTGCTGCACGTGGTCGTGCCAGTGTCTGCTCCGGCAGTGGACCGGTGGTGGACACAAACCGCTCCCGGGTTTCGGCACCAATGATAGGTTTGGCTCGCAGCAGCGCATCCACAGACATCAGATACAAGCAGCTCTGTGTTTTTGGAAGTTTAATTAGGAGGGGGGGGAGTGAGGACCGTGGCGCATGAAGGGAGAGAGAGAGGAGAGAGAGAAGAGAGAGAGATGGAGGGAACTACCCATATATTTATATGTGTGGTGACGTAGTAATGCAGGTAAAGGTGGGAGCTGAACCCAATGAATTCTGGGAATATGGTCGCCGTTGCCCTGGTGACAGGTCTGTGGACCTGCCCACATATCTGCCGCAGGCTGGTTCTGGATGCTAACAGACAGTAGTTGTCCTTAGAAGTTAAGGTATAGCGGGAAGTAAGATGTCATTGGAGGCATGTATTTGAAAGGAGTAAAGGGACCCTAAAGCTCTCCTCTCCTTTTTAAAAAAATCATTTATTAATTGCATATATATATATATATATATATATAACATATTTCAGACTCACTATCATCTCCTCCTCTTTCCTTCATCCTTTACCTTTAAACTTATTTATTTATTTATTTATTTATTTATTTATGCTGTCTCTGCCTCCAATTTTGCCATAGGCACACTAGGATTACAGATACACTCTGCCACACCTAACTTAATGTGGATTCTAGGGAATTGAAATTAGTTAGGACTTTGTGCTTACAAGCAAATACTTTATCCATTAATTCATCTCACCAGCAGTAAGTTTAGCTCTTACTGATATCTCATAGAAGTAGAATCATTCATTATTTATTTTCCCATGACTGCATTTCACTTATCATATGTTCTTCTAGGTTCATTCATGCTGTTGGACATGACCAGATTTCCTTCTTTGTGTTTTCCAGTATGAATATGCATTTGGAGGCCAGAGGACAACCCTGAGTATCATTCTATAGGTACCAAGTTTCATTTCGTTGACATAGGCTTGGCTAGGTTGATAAACAAATCCCCAGGATACTGCTTCTGCCTCCCCCAGCTCTAGGATTATAAGCATATACCATTTGGGATTACAAGCATATACCATCATCATGGCTTATTTTTAACATAGGGGATCTAATTCAATTCCCCACTTTACCAATTGATTTATCTATTTCTTTGTCTTTTTGAAGTTGAATACTATTCATCTTCATCTCTGTTGATTTTTTATCAGTACTCAGTTGAATTTTTGAGGCAGGGTCTTGCTGTATAATAGCCTTGAACTTGGTATCTTTCTGCCTCAGCTCTTGTGTACTGTGATTACAGATACCACCATGTCTAGCTCAGTTGCTATTTTTTAATAGCTATATGAAATAAGGAACAATACCTATAATATAACAAGTACTTCATAAATAAATGTCAAATGATTATCTTGCCTATGTATAAAATTAATAATACTGAAATAATAGTAACATTAAGCTAAGAAATGTGTAACATTATTTTCTATGTTATTTTACATAAATCTTACAGTAACAATGTTATCATTTTAAGGGTGAAGAGACCAAGGTGCAAAATGTCTAAGTATCTTACCTCTGGCTATTATTAAATAGTAGAGTTGACACTATAGGTATATTTTTCTCATTTCAAAGCATGTACCTTTTCAACTATACAACTCTTCTAGTATCACCACTCTATAAGCAGTGGAACCTTAGATGATGGAGCAAATAAATGATGCAGACTAAAATCTCATGGAATAGCTAACTATATTCAGAGTATCAGCCAATTTATACTCTGAGGGTGAAGATGGATCACATGAATGAGTTCAAGCTGTATATAATCACAAGGACAAGCCATACATGGCAAAACATTTTTCATAAAGGCATATATAAGATAATTTAAACATTTAGTTGCATAACAGCAGCAAGCAATAAAGAATAATATGAAGTAAACTCACTCATTTCTGCTATACATGGGAGGAGCATGAAACCACATTCTAAAACCAATTCTGTATTTTGAAGAAACTTAGGTCACAAGAGTCTTGTCTTTGTTGTTTGTTTGTTTGTTGTGGCTGTTGGAGTTTTCTCACAAGCACTCAGAATTCTCCTTTCAGGACTCCATTCTTGGACCATGTTCCAACATTCTATCACCAAAACATCTATGGCTTTCAACTTCTTTTTGCTATTTTTTAAAAAAAGGTAATTACAACAATCCATCAGCAGTACACAGCCATTGTAAATTCTAATCACGAACTTTGAAATGGCTGCGCTGGGTCTAACCAAGAACAGACTCAATAACAGCCAGATAAGGGTTGAGGAGAGACTCAAGGGGCCCTTATCTTCACTACTAGGCTATCCTCATGAACAGATTTAGGAAAAGAGGGTATTGTTACCTTCAGTTATATAATTCCACCAGGCTTCAATGGATAGTCTCAATCAAGTGGGTAATGGAGAGTGAGTAACCAGAATGCATGTATACATGTATGTAATTGTCCAAAGAACTAATGTACGAGGATTCAATGGAGCATACTTTTAATCATAGCACTGGGGAGACTGATTCAGATGGCTCTATATGAGTTACAAGCCAGTCTAGTATATATAATGAGTTCCAGGCCAGCTTGAGTTATACAGTGAGACCTTGTTTCAACAAACAAAACAAAGATCAAACTTAATAATAAATATAAATACATAAATAATTCTAGAAAATCTATCAAAGCCATGTCTTTGTAAAGAGTGTTATGAAAGGTACAGAGTGTGGGTAAAGACATGGTCTTTCGTTTCCTATATACTGACAACAGGAAATGATCATTTTATTTGGGCCAGTTTTCCTTGGCTGTTTTTTTTAATATGATCCTAGTACTGAACAGTCATTTTTCTAATTTTTTCATCTTTATAACCTGTTTGTTAGTTTAGAGATTCTAATATAACTGTGTTTTCAAATTTAATGATACTAACAAATGCTGATTATTTCATCATAGTATATTGTCAGCATCTAAGATTAGGCTTTTTAATTAGTTTGAAATTATTATTTATAAGTGACATTTTGAGTTACACAATAACAACAATTTTTAAAAAAATTATTGACAACAAAACAAATAAATAAATTGATAAAAACCTAACTCACAAAAATCCCTAAAAGTTTTTACCTTAATATTTTCTTAAAGGAAAGGTTAAAACTTGCAGGCATCTCTGTGCAGATGGGAGAAATGTCTGTTCTGTGAAATGCCTGCTGTGAAGCATGGTATTTGATCTATCAGCTTCTATACACTATAGGTTCACTTTGTTTCAAATTCTGAATCAATTGGGATCTCAGATATAACATTCAGTAGCTTACGGTTTAGGAGAAAATAGCCTGACAAACTGAGCTAAAAAATCCAGTGCTGTTTTAGTGGGACAAAAGAATGACAAATATAGTTTTTATACTGTCATAAATGTATAACAATGCTTTCCTTGGAACAGCTAAATGAAGAGGGAACAGCATGATAGAAACAAGCAAATTCTATTAAATTTCAGTTTTTATATTCCTGGTTCTCATGGCTTTAGGAATCAGAAAAAAGAGAGAGATTTAGTCACATCATTTTTGACTAATCAGAAAAGGGGGATATATACCCAATAGGCTTTTATGTAGAAATTGAACCTGTCTCATTCTGTACGTAGAGGAGTCCCAAATTTTCTAAGTTATGGTAGAATCTTTTTAAGAAAAATACAATAAAATGTCTTTCCAACTCAGAGTTATTCATAAAGTAGACTTTTCTAGGATTGCCAGGGCATCTATTCTCTAGCCTCCATCATCACTAATCATCTCTCCCTCTACCAGCAATAGGCATTTACCTATTGCTTATGCTATTTTGAGCAGGTCATCCTTCTTAACACAAGAGCACTAAATTGTGAGACAAGTTTGGATATGGATGACTAAAAGTATAGGTTGTAAATAAAATGGTTCTCCAAATATTAATTGACAGATAATAAACTACCTTTACTAGTTAATGAGGACTTACAACCATGATTAGATGAAGATTCATGGTCATAAGCTTCTTTGTATTCAAAGTAATATCTAATGGAGTCTAGTGACTTACAGATCACAGACCTTCTTGCCCATTCAAGTTCCTCCTATTTCTTTCATTGTATATTTTAAATCCACATCTAAACAATTTCTGTATCAGCTAGATACATGATCCTATGTAACAGAAAAAGTGACAAAAGATCTTAAATGGTTAAAGGTGATCAGGCTGGGTCAGAGGGAATAAAATGCAGTAAAAAGTAAGTGTAAGTTTCTTGGTGCTTGGTTACATGGCTCAATGGTGGATGAGCCCTGGCAGTGCAGGAATATCTAGTCAGTGGGGTTAATACATACAGAAGGCATTGGTGTCTTTCTTTCTCTCTTTCTTCCTTCCTTCCTTCCTTGCTTCCTTCCTTTCTTTCTTTCTTTCTTTCTTTCTTTCTTTCTTTCTTTCTTTCTTTCTTTCTTCCTTTCTGTCCATCCATCTGTCCTTCCTTCCTTCCTTCCTTTCCTCTTTTCCTCTGTCGGGAATTTTGATCAAAAATAGAAGAAAACAAACAAGAAGTGAATTTTATCAGAGAAGTGAAGAGGAATCAGAGAAAGAATAGGAGAAATTAAACACTTGAAATGTACAAGGGAAGGATACAGTGAAGGAGGAGAAGCATAATAGTAGATTTCAAAGGGAAGCTCAGAATGACAGTTACCAAATTGAAAACTCTGAGCTCCTGTGTCATTCTCTGGAAGGATACTAAATTCCATTTAGATATCCTAAATTAAAAGCCAGTAGAGAAGAAAAGCAAACAAAGAACTAATATTTTTGTGGCTTAGTTGGTACAGCATTTGCAAAGCATGCACTATATAGATCCACTGCACTACACAGAACAGGTATGGTGGCAAAAGCCAGAAAGCCTAGCACTAAAGAGACAGAGGCAAGAGGATCCAAAGTTCTGGTCATCCTCAGATATGTAGCTTATGACCAGTCAGGGCTGGCTACACAAGAACCTTTTTCAAAGAAAAAAAATAGGTAAGTATCGTTGCTTGAAAGAGGGCAATCTTTAGTAATGTCTGTAGTCTGTCTTGTAACACTTTTTTTCCCTTAAAAACAAAACAAAAAGGGGAAAAAGTTTCTGTTTCTCAGAGTGGCCAAATTCAAAGTTTTAATAATCTGTCTTTGTGTCATATACCTCCAATCAAAAGCACTGACGGTAGGCAAAGAAACCTCAGTCTAGGCCAGCAACCCACATCTATGTTTTAACCTTATGTGTCCATAATAACAATGTCAAAATATGTGTTTGTATACCAAACTCTACTCTCTTCTTCTTAAATTGTAAATTTTAAGCTGCCACTAAAACACTTATCTGTACTAAAATCACATTGGGATTAAATTTACATTTCAATACTCTTGTTCTATTTTGAATCATTAAATCTTTACAAAGGAACACTAAGAGTGACTGCTAATAGTAACTTTTTGGAGAGGTCTCACATTTTCAACCAACACAAAAATTCATATAAATTCTCAAAGCATTTATGAAATGTTTGGTTTTTTCTTTTCTTTTCTTTTCTTTTCTTTTCTTTCCCTACTAAGAACTGAATCCAAAACCTCATTTATGCCAGGCAAATAACCCACCACTAAACTTGTCCCTCACGTGTCAAATTTGAATTTTATTAGAAGTTCTAGATCATACCTTTTCCTTGCCCACAGGTGGTGAGTTGAGCTGTTTCCAGTGGCTGTAAGCATAGGGTTAGAAGGATCTGTGCCCACCTGAGTTTAGAGGATTGACTGGTACTCAAGCTCTCCTTGCCTCTTCTATATCTAGCTCTACCACACTGGGAAACTGTTAAAAGCTGTGTTCCTCGGCTTCTCTCAAAACTGTGCCTACACAGATCCAAAGGTGGTTATGAAGTTAAAGATTTTCCAGGCATTTAAAGCACTGCAAATGAAATAGTAGTCCTCTATATACACAGAAAGATTTTGTGTTAGAAAAGGTAAAATGTTGAGTCAGTCTCTTTGTTCAGTCAGGGAGAACCCAAAAGTCAATAAATCTATAAGGTTTCATTTTGTACATTTGAGCTGGTAGGAATACAATTCTCATCTCCTTCAAGATCAAGAAGTGTTTATGGTTCTAATAACATTAAAGCTTTGATTGGAGGAACTGTTTTTCTGAGTTCCCAGATTCAAGCTGGTAACTGTATTCTGAGATGAAACCAGTTTTTGGTCACAATGCAACTCAGGTTTAGAACATGAATAGAAAAGAGTTCCAAAGGCAGAAATTAACCCAATAAGCAATTCATTAAGAGGAGCACATGGTGTTCCTACCAGTCTTGAGAAGTTGCCAGTCTCACAGGGTTCAATAAGAGTGAGAAGAAAAAAATGGTTTTATTTTATTTTATTTATTTATTTTATCCTATTTTCATTCTAGAGGGAGAGCTGATCACTAAAGATAATTTTCAAAAAGTTGAAAAAGTTATTCTAATGCAAATATAAAAACAAGTATACATTAGAGATTTCAGGACTAGGGATGGAGCTCAATGTTGGATCACTTGTGTAGCATTCATAAGGCCTTAAATTGAATTCCCCATACAGCAATAACAGAAAATATTTTATTCAGCCCATCATGAAAGAAATAGACAGTTCAATGGAGCCCCATGCTTATTTTTCTAAATAGAATGATGATATTGACATTAGTTGTATTTGAACATATTACCATACTGATATCTACAGCTAGATCAATTATTACAAAAAAGATACTATTACCCTCTAGATTAAAATATTTATGATTGTGCTCCTTTACAGGAAAGGGTGGGGGAATTACTTGCCAACCTTTTCTAGACAATGCATGGTTTTCATCGAGGCATATGTTTTCTTTTTTCCTTTAGTCTCCAGAAAAACATTTTAAAGTTAATGAACACATAGCTAATCAAACAATAGAAGCTTGAGAATTCAGAGATGAAACTAATAATATCCTATACAATTTTATAAAGTAGAAGGGCTGGCATTTGATTTTATGAAGATAATTATGTGAGGTCTAGATACTGGGCAAAGGGTGGGCAGTTCTAGGTAGACATAAAAGTGTGAGAAGAGTTGAGAGGGCTCCCCACCTATGGAAAGCCTGATAATCAGAGTGATTAGGAGCAGAGCTAAGAGGAACATCAGTTAGATGCAAATCCTCAAAGAAAGATCTCTGCACATTAGTATACATTCACATATATGCTTCTGAGGATAGAAGTTGAGAGTTTCCAGCTGTATATGTAGCAGAGAATGGCCTAGTCAGTCATCAATGAGAGGGGAAGCCTTTAGTCTTGTGGAAGCTCCATGCCCCAGTATAGGGGAATGCCTGGGCAGTGAGGCACAAGTGGGTGGATGAGTGAGCTTTCTCATATAAGAAGAGGAAGGGGGATAGGATGGGGGGTTGTGGAGGTAAAACAGGGAAGAGGGATAACATTTGAAATCTAAATAAATAAAATAACCAATAAAATTATATATATACATATATGCACACATATATATGAAATTAGAGAGCATGAGCATGTTAAACAAATGCTGTACATTCTCTCTACATTCTCTCTAAACCAAAACAAAAATGAGTCTGCCAGTGGGAGGCCAGAATTAAGTATACTGGTTGAGGATTCCTAGTACCATCCTCCAAATTATTTCATGAATTCTTCAGATTATTCTAATTCCAGTCACTCCTCTGGTTCAACAGTATCCAAAACTTCTGTTAAAATGCAAAAACGCATATATTTTGGAAGAATACATTATATAAGTCTCATTTGTCCATTTTGTGTTGCTATAAAAATATTAGAGCCTGGGTTCTTAATAAATTGAAATGGTTTGTTTTAACTCACAGTTTTGGAGAATGAAAGTCCAGGATTTGGGCAGTTCTACATGTATCCTTTTGGACTCTATTGTACTACAGCATAATGATATCACTGCATTTGTAGAAGAGAAAACCCAGTGAAATAGTTAAAGATCAGGCAGGGCTGGGCTTAGTCTTTTATAACATCTCAAGCTACTGTAAGATCTAGCCCATTCCATGTGACTCAGTCACTTCCCATGTGGCTCCCACCACCTTCAGTATTGTTACATTGGAGATCAATCTTCCAACATAGAAGTTGTTGAAGGCGAATCATATCAATACCACAGCAGTACACCCAGTGGTCATTGAAAAAAATCACAGGTATTCTTTGTTGATCCATTTTCTCAGAACAGGAAGTAATCTATCTACCTAATAGTCATGATTCCACGCTTTGAATTTGTCAGTTTTGTTTTGGGCCCTACGATACAGTGGAATATGAAGAAGACACCTCTTTGAAGCATCCCAGTTCAGACACCTATAGATGGTGGGCAGGTTTGTACCTAAAGGCTCTAATGGTGAGTTTTAGGATAGGATTGGAACAAAAACATAAGGCCTTCCTCTTGAAACCATGCCTCTATAAGCCCCTATGAATTTTTTTAGTTTCTTTGTCATGTTTTTAGTTTTATGGGTTTTTACAAGAGGCAAGGTAAAAACTTAAGAGTATAAAGTCCTGTTTAGCAGAAGGAACAGGCAAGAATTGTACCAGGGGTAGTTCTCTTCCAGTAGCTTTTCAAAGCAGAGAAGTGTTTTCATTACCAGGGCATCCGTTGACAAGATGGCAATGCCTATGGGTCCAGAAAGGGCACAGAGATGAACCACTCCTAAAAGGTTTCAGGAAAAAGTATCTGCTTTATTGCTTATAAGCAACTACTTATATAGTGGAAGCTTATCAGTTGTGATTGCTTAACACATTAACTCAGGTTGGACAGTAAGCACTCATACCTCCAGGGTCTCTATGCAGAAGAAGCACATTAAAGGAGATGTGGAGTGTATAGACTTAACTGCAAGTCATCTACAGGCTACCAACACTGCTTCAAAATTTAGTGTTCTTACTCATGGGGAATGGTGTTCCATGGTTCTTATTTAGAAGCACTGTATGTCAAATAGGTTGGCCTCCAGGTCATGCCTGAGAGTACAATGTTGTTTGTTTGTTTTTGTTTTTGTTTGTTTGTTTTTTTTTTTTCTTTTTTGGTTTTTTGAGACAGGGTTTCTCTGTATAGCCCTGGCTGTCCTGGAACTCACTCTGTAGACCAGGCTGGCCGTGAACTCAGAAATCCACCTGCCTCTGCCTCCCAAGTGCTGGGATTAAAGGCATGTGCCACCACTGCCCAACTGTGAGTACAATGTCTTAAATTGTTGATTCTCCCACTTCACTACTATGTCTGCTTCTGGATTTCTTAGTGTCCAACACTGAAATTTATTTGTATATTAGATATATATGTTCCACTTTAGCAAATATTGCCAAATAATTTCTCTTGAATGCCTGACCAGACATTTTAGTTCCACTGGCAATGCCTGAACTTTGTTCCACGTTCTCACAGATTCTTAATATTGCAGCAATTTTTTTTTTAATTTTCAGGCATTTTGGTGTGCTCAACTTAATTCTTCATATTGTCATCCTTTCTTACTTTCTAGAAATTCCAATGGGTTGAATTTAAAATATAGTAGTATTTCATTGTATTTATATTTATTTTTTCCTAATTATTAATGGAAGTGAATAGTTTTATATGTTAATTGGTCATTGGAATTTCCTCTTTTGCAAAGTAGTAGATTGAATCTCAGCTAATTTTATTTTATTTTATTTTATTTTTGTATTTTCTCTTAGTTTCTCCTTTAGTGTTCTGAACACTAGCTCTTCATTATTTGTATATTTTGCAATTGTCTTTTACCATGCTGTGGCTTGCCTTCATATTTTCTTGAAACTATTGGTTATACAATCAAATTCTTAATTCAAAATAATAAGAACTATCATGATCTTTAATGGCAATGTGTCTTTAATGCAGAGAGGGCTGTAAAAAAAGGCTTTTTGACAAAACTCAAATGAATCACATTTGTGGTTAGTTATTAGAAGAAAGCCTATACATTATTGACATGTTTTTTTAATGAAACAAAAAAGTAACACAATTTTCTGATGAGATACCCTTATCAGACACAGAGTACAATTATAAGGCACCAAGAACTGGGATAAAAAGCCCACTCACAGACTAATCTTACATTCTTTGCTAATTATTTAAAACTTTATAATATTTGTTTCTTCATTAGGTTTTAAAATCCAGTCCAGCAAGTAGAACTCATTCTCTTTTGAGATAAAATTTTAAAATATGGAATTTCAAAGAACAGAAAGTAAAGGCTGGGACATGCTTTGTACTACAGATATGTAGGATAGGAAAATACCTTATTCTCTATATATGCTATATTTACAAATGAAGCACATGTAAAAAAAAAACATATTAGAAATGGCAAGATGGATAGGAAGGTTGAGCTGCTTGCCTTGTTCAGTCGAAAAAGGTTCTTGCTACATAAGCCTGACTACCTAAATTCAAGCCTCAGAACCCATGGGACAAGGAGAAAACCAACTCCCTAAAATTGTTCTCTACCTCTAGATCCATACTGCAGTGTGCATGTTCCCTCATTGGCATATATACATATTGTGTGTTTGTGTGTGTGTGTACAAACATGCACACAGATAAATAATAAAATTTAAACATACACATAAGAAAGAAAAGCATACAAATTTTATTAATTTAGTATAACCTTTATGCAACCTAAGAAGTTTCATATATAAGTGAAGACTGAAAAATACTTGAACTCATTTATTTTTATCCCAGGTTTGATGACAAAGCAGGTAGTTGCACACTGGCTAGGGAAGTAATAGGCTAACTACGGATCTTCACTTCTTCCTTATTTTCTTCAAATCCAATGCCACAACTCTCTCCTCCATCTTTCAAGAAGACCACTTGCTATGCTCCATCTATACTGCCATCTCCAGCAGATCACCCAGATCATCTCCTCCAACCTTCCTCCTCACTTATCCCTTAATCCAAGCCTTCAACTCCAGTAGGCATTGTCTGGGGACTCACCAGACAATACAACAGGTAGATGAGTTTCATATCTTCACTATCTCTCCTTTCTAACAAATCCAGTCCCTCAGTCTTATCCTGAACTGTGGAAAGCTAATACAGCAGCAGATTCATAAAATATATACAGATTCGAAGGCATTATAAATGAAATTACCATATAACAGAGAATCGGCTTCAGTCTTATTAAAAGAAACAATATTTTTTTCTTTTTTTCTTATGAATATGGGTTTAATCCATTTAGCATTACAAGGATAGAAGCCTTTTCTTATCCTATGCAATAAAAATTAGCGCTCATTTTTCATTCACAATAAGAGAGTTCGTTCTTCAACAGTCCTCTGTCTTTTGTTCCATATGCACATGTAACTATGGATGTGTGCAGAAGTATGTAATTGTGAGAATACATCCAAAGTATGCTCAACTGGATTGAATGGAGATGCACAAAAGCATATGCAAGACTCGTGAGACTGTATATGAATTTATGTGAGTTCATTCATATTTGCTTGTGTAAAAGTTTTTCCTTCTGTGTTATTCTCTTCTCTTGATTCAATAGAATTTTATTGCTCCAAACTTCCCCCTAGCCCCACAAGCAAGAAGCATCTGAACAAACTCTAAAAGCCTCTAACAATTAGTCCTTTACTTAATATCTTTCTATTTTAGTATGAGGTACTAGGTGCCAGAGACTTCAGGTTCTGGCCTTAGGGGAACATATGCTCCACCATGTTCATAGCAGCCTTATTTATAATAGCCAGAACCTGGAAACAAACCAGATGTCCCT
>NC_045030.1:12871880-12874902 GCF_008632895.1 Mastomys coucha
TCAGAAATCTGCCTGCCTCTGCCTCCCAAGTGCTGGGATTAAAGGTGTGCGCCACCACTGCCTGGCTTACAACTTTGTAATTAATTAAATATGGAAAAGTCAAGCTGATGACCACCTAGAGCCTTCATCCTTATGGCTAGTAGTGTTCTTAGTAGCAGAAAGTACTCTTTATACTCACAAATGATTAAATATAGATCTACAGGATTATAGAGCTACAGTGGTATCCTGCCTTCAAGGTATTCTAATGCAATAGAAGCATAACACTTGTGAGAGTGATTAATCAATATCTAATTTGACTTAAGTCCCACTTCATGAGATGAAACCAATACCCAACACTACTTGGAGAATCTATAATATATGACCAGATAGCCCAGGGACCAAAGGTAAAACCAAATACTATCATTATATGAAAAACTGTAGCAATAACCTGACTCCCAATAACCTTCTGCTATACTCATAGATCAATGCATTGCTCAGCCATCACCAGAAAAGATTCCTCCTGCAGCAGATTGTAACAAATAGAAACATACAACCAGACAATACGCAGACGGTGAGAGACTTTGGAATACTCAGCCCGAAACAAGGTGTCTCCATCAAATCCCTCTTCTCAGGGTTCAGGGAAACGTGTGAAAGAGGAGGCAGAATGACTGTAAGAACCAGAGGGCATGGAGGATATGAAGGGAAAAAAGTCTTCTAAACACAAGACTGACACATGCATGAACTCAGTGACTGAATTAGCATATTCAGGTACATGTCTATACCAAATGTGGTCCTATATCTGTAAGGAAAAGTGGACATATGCTCCCAACCTTAACCCATAAGCTATCTCCACTTGATAACCCCTTGTAAATAAAAAATTAGTTTTCTCCAAGCGAGTCTAATTAGGGAAACTATCTACTCTTAAGAGTAGGCTACATGCCAAGCAGTATATGGCCAACAGAAAATGAACTTAAAGATATCTTTGGAAGTTTCTTTTCTTATAATGATATGTTAGAGCTTTTTTTTTAACTTGAAATATTTTTATTGGTTATTTTATTTATTTACATTTAAAATGTTATCCCCCTTCACTGTTTCCACACCATAAATCCCCTATCCCATATCCCCTCCTCCCTGCTTCTATGAGAGTGCTTCCACCTCACAATAGCATCCTCCTATGCTGGGGCATCTATCCTCCACAGTACCAAGGGCCTCCCTTCTAGATGATGCTATATAAGGCAATCATGTGCTACATATGCAGCTGGAGCCATGTGCACTCTTTGGTTGCTTGTTTAGTCCCTGGAAGCTCTTGCGGGTTGGGGGAGGTGTTGGTTGATATTGTTCTTCCCATGGGGTTGCAAACTCCTTAAGCTTCTTCAGTCCTTCCTCTAACTTCTCCATTGGGGACTCTGTGCTAAGTCAAATGGTTGGCTGTGAGCATCTGTATCTGTATTAGTTGGACACTGGCAGAGCCTTTCAAGGGACAGCTATAACAGGCTCCTGTCAGCCAGCATTTGCTGGACTCCACAATAGTGTCTAGATTTGATGATTGAATATGGGATGGATCCCCAGTTGGGTCAGGCTCTGGGTGGCCTTTCCTTCAGTCTCTGCTCTACAATTTGTCTCTGCATTTCCTTTAGACAGGAGCAATTCTGAGTTAATATTTTTGAGATGGGTGTGTGGCCCCATCCCTCAAGTGGTGGCCGTACCTAACCATTGGATATGATTTCTATAGGTTCTATTTCCCCTTTGTTGGGTATTTAGGCTAATGTCATCCCCATTAGGTCCTGGAAACCTCTTGCTTTCCTGGCAACTGGGACGTTCTAGTGGCTACCCCATTTCTCCATCACCCAATGCACACCTCCATTCAATTTCCTGACCCTCTTTACTTCTCCCCCACCCCATCTCCTCCCACACCTAATCCTGCCCCTGTTTTCCCTCCCTCTCCTCTCTTCCTCCCAGATCCCTCTATCCCTCTACTTCCTGTGATTATTTTATTCCCCCTTCTAAGTAGAACTGAAGCATCCACACTTTGATCTTCTTTCTTGAGCTTCATATGGTCTGGGAGTTGTATCTTGTGTATTTCAAGCTTACTATCCACTTCTCAGTGAGTACATACCATGTGTGTTCTTTTGTGACCATGTTACCTCACTCAGGATGATATTTTCTAGTTCTATTCATTTGTCTGTGAATTTCATACAGTCATTTTATTTAATAGCTGAGTATACTTCATTGTGTAAATGTGCCACATTTTCTGTACCTATTCCTATGTTGATGGACATCTGGGTTGTTTCCAGCTTCTGGCTATTATAAATAAAGCTGCTATTAACATAGTGGAGCATGTGTCCTTGTTATGTGTTGGAATATCTTTAGGGTATATGACCAGGAGTGGTATAGCTGGGTCCTCAGATAGTACTATTTCTACTTTTCTGAGGAACCACCAGACTGATTTCCAGAGTGGTTGTTCTAGCTTTCAATCCACCAGCAATGGAGAAGTGTTCCTTTTTCTCTACATCCTTGACAGCATCTGGGTTTACCTGAGATTTGATCTTAGCCATTCTGACTGGTGTGAGGTAAAATCCCATGGTTGTTTTGATTTACATTTCCCTGATGAATTAGTATGTAGATACTTCTCTGCCATTAGAGATTCCCCAGTTGAAAATTCTTTGTTTAACTCTGTACCCCATTTTTAATAGGGTTATTTAGTTCTCTGGAGTCTAACTTCTTGAGTTCTTTGTATATATTGGATATTATTTCTCTATTAGATGTAGGTTTGGTAAAGATCTTTACCAATGAGCAGCCTTATTTATAACAGCCAGAAGCTGGAAACAACCCAGATGTCCCTCAACATAGGAAGAGATACAGAAAATGTGGTACATTTACACAATGTAGTATATTCAGCTATTAAAAACAGTGACTGTATGAAATTCACAGACAAATGGATAGAATTAGAAAATATCATTAGATATTCTGAAGATTGCTGTTTTGTGCTGTCGACAGTGTCCTTTAGCTTACAGAAGCTTTTCAGTTTTATGAGATCCCAATT
>NC_045030.1:12874912-12876656 GCF_008632895.1 Mastomys coucha
TCTATATGTTTATATCTGTTTCTTGTGATTTGGGGGTAAGGGTTCTCTTCCTTCTGTTTTTTGTCACATTATTATGTTCATTTATTATTATTATTATTATTATTATTATTATTATTATTATCCCTTAGAAGACTGTTTTCTAATGATAGATGAAAAGGAAGTGAATCTGGTGGATGGTAGTTGATGTGGGGAGGAGAAGAGGGAGGGGAAACCATAGTCAGGCTATATCATATGAAAGAAATCTACTTTTAATAAAAGAAAATTTTAAAAGTAGGCAGTTATGAAGAAAAACAATTTGGCAGAGAGGTATACAATCCAGTAATTTTGGGAAATGTAGCCAGGCTTACTTGTTGAGATTCTTTTTTGTATCACTGTTCCTCAGGGATAAAAATATTTCTTCCTTTCAGTTATAGTAAAATGTGATGGCTCATTTTACATATAAAATTAAGTGGTTCAGGGACACTCAGCCAAGAAAACATTATTTCTTGGTATATCTGTTTGCAAGTTTCTGAGAAAGTTTAGAATTTAAATCAATAAAGAACATACACTCTAATAATTGTGGATGGCCATCATCTACATTGGCAAACTAAATAGGAAAAAAATACTAAGGACGATGCAAACAGATTCTTCTATACCCAGACTTAAGGACTCAAGGTTTCTATGGTCTTGAATTCAGGCTCTTATACCAGCAGCTCCCCAGTTTGTCAGGTCTGCAACCTGTACTATGAGTTATAGTATTGGCTAACCTGGTTCTCAGACTAAATTACACCACTGAACCCTTGCTCTCTAGATGACAATCTCTATAACACAAGCCAACTGCCACGAAAGTTATCTTCTTGCTTTCAACTTTTCTTCTACTGTCAAGGAGCTGCATTTTGGGATACTCTGTCCTCACTCACACTAGTTGCTTCATTGGGGTGAAAAGCATGAGGAAGCAAGAAGAACATTAGTGCTCACAAAAGTAAATAAGTAATGTAGTAACACTAAAAGAAACATTTCAGTAACTGGGGAGAGGGACTGAATGCTCAGACAAGTGAGCGTGAAGAAGAATTGTCCTGTGATATTTTGACAATAAATTAAAAGGCCAAGGACTCCCAGGTGCTCTTACACACACAGGATCAGAGGTGAGGAGGTGAGAAGGACACAACATCTGTCCCAACACTGGGAGTAACTGGGACCAGTGAGACCAGGCACATAGGAACTCCCTCCAGCCCAGTGGCACAGGTGCCTTCAGGTCTGTCTGGGCCAGTGCTCTGAGCAGACTTGGGCACAAATTTTGCAGCCAGTCCCACAACATCCAGAGGAAGTTCCACTCCCAGCCACTCTAATGGGCCCAGGATTATAGGATCCCAGAATCACAGGATCCCAGAGACAGCTTGACTCTGCAGAGTTCTAACACAATCAGGATCACAGGAAGGACAGGCTCCAGTCAGATTTAGCAAGGGCAGGTAGCACTAGAGATAACCAGATGGCCAGAAGCAAGCATAAGAACATAAGCAACAAAAACCAAGGTTACTTGGCATCATGAGAACCCAGTTCTCCCACAATAGCAAGGGCTGGACACACCATCACACTGGACAAGCGAGATTCAGATATAAAATCACTTCTCATGATGATGATACAGGATTTTAGGAAAGACATAAGTAACTCCCTCAAAGAAATACAGGAGAATAAAGAGGTAAACAGCTAGAAGCCCTTCAAGAGGAAACACAAAAATCCCTTAAAGAACTACAAGAAAACACAA
>NC_045030.1:12883643-12898512 GCF_008632895.1 Mastomys coucha
AAGGCAGGCCTATCAGAATTATACCAGACTTTTCACCAGAGACTATGAAAGCTAGAAGATCCTGGGCATATCTTACACAGACCATAAGAGAACACAAAGGCCAGCACAGGCTTCTATACCCAGCAAAACTCTCAATTACCATAGATGGAGAAAACTAGATATTCCATGACAAAAACAAATGTACACAATATCTTTCCACAAATCCAGCCCTATGAAGGATAATAGATGGAAAGCATCAACATAAGGAGCAAAACTACACCCTAGAAGAAGCAAGAAAATAATCTTTCAACAAACCCACATAAACATAATTCCACCTCTAACAAGAAAAATAACAGGAAGTAACAATTACTTTTTCTTAATATCTTAATATGAAAATTAATATTACCAACATATCCTAAGTATGTGAAATCCAAAAATATGAGGAATTAGAAATTTGTTGGCTGTCATCCAGTGGTCTCTGTAATTTGGTAATTGGAGAAATAGGTCCAATATTGTACAATCCATATACACTTTCTGTTTGTTTGTACATGACACTGTCTTGCTGTGTACCACATAATGGTCTTGAAATCAGGCTTCTCCTATCTCAGCCTCTCTATTAGTAGGATTGTTTATTTGATATTTTTACACTGTACTATGGTTTTCAGAACAGCTTACATTTTTCAAAAGTATTTATACAGCCAAAAGAAATATAGACAATTAACTTGGGAGGTGGCTTGTAAGAGAACAACAAAGAGTGAGACTGAATGCTTTGCTTGATGTTTATAATTACTGTATCAGTTTTGAAGAAGACTTTATAAGTTCCTCTTTCTCTGAGATGAATGCTTTTCAAAATCATCACAGCCAATGAACCACCTCACCTAATGTCTGTGCCACCCTCCAAGCAGAATCATTCTTCATTGAAACAGCTGGTAAATAACTTCATGGATAGACCATCTTAATATACACCATTTCTTAAATGAATGTAACCTGTTCTCTGTGGGCTGAGAATGAAGACAATCTCTCAAGTCAAATAGCTTTGACCATAGCAGGAAGTCTGTAGCCAAAAATCGTGCCTACAATTCATTCCTTGGTGCAGCAGAACTGTTGACTCTCAGCTTAGCTACGATGGAGGTAAAATCCTTCGGTGATTTGAGGGTCATTGAAGTACAACCTTATTACAATGAAATCCAATGTCTAAAAATTGTTCTTATTTTGGGCTTGTACCACAGAAAGAGCCAAGACTCCAAACTGTACTAAATACAAAACAAAGAAACAAAAAGACTTTATATATTTATGTTCATTTAAGAAAATACTAGTAGTGATGTATTATTTTGAAATATACAGTTAATATATTTGGAGTTTTTTGAAATTTATACTGAGAAAAATGTATGTATTTTCAGTATTGTTGTAGACAAGCAGCTACATAACACTTAAATTGATTGTTGTTTTATTTCAAACAACTTTTATAGTACTCATTTTTATTGTTATCATATTTTATAAATTTTAAGGAATATGACAAAAAAGATACTGTAGGTATTGAAGAGGGGGTCTCTGGGGGGAGTTGGGGTACAAAAGGGAAACAAGAATGTGATTTAATTTTATTTAATTCTATTTACTTAAAATATGTTTTTAAATGTTAACAAATTCAGACAAATTGAAATCACGTAACTTTTCTCATCATAATGCAAAAAAGTTAAGAAAAATAGAAGTCTTCTAATCCATGAATAATAGTACAACCTATGTATTTATTTCTTCATTATTAACCTTCAAAATATGCTTACTTTTTTCATAAGTGTTCTTGCATTTTGCATCTATTTTGAAAGGAGCCATACCAAGTACTTAGTGGTTTTCTTGTTTTTTTTTTAATAGAATTTTTCTAGTGTCTTTTTCTATTTTATAATTGTTACTTATACAAAAATGCTATTGATTTTCTTAAGTTGACTTTGTATTCATCACTCTTGCTGAACAGTTTTATTAATTAAAGTTTACATCTTCTCTTCAGTATTCTCTGCAAGTTATCTGCAAAAAAGAAACCAATGATTTGATATTTGCATTCCATTCATTCACCACATTTATTTTTCTTATATACCTGTACTTTTAAATAACTCCAGTTCAATTTTAAATTAAAAAAAAATTCTGGGGCTGGAGATTTCGTTCAGTGGTTAAAATCAAGGCTCAAAGCTTTATTTCCGCTATCCACTTCCCATGCTATTCAACTCACCATTACCTGTAACTCTAGATCTAGGGAGAAGCCAATGCTGACCTCTGTGGACACCTAAACTCAAGTGTGTGTGCCTGTGTGTGTGTGTGTACACAATTTAAAATAACACATATAATTAAATAATTAAATAATCTTTAATAATTTTTAAATATGTACCTGTAAAGTCAGCATTTGAGAAATGGAGACAAAAACACCAGGATTAAGTCCAGTCTCTGGTCTCTGTTATATAACAAGTTCGAACTATATAAGAATGAACAAAACAAAATTGTCTTGGACTGAGTATGTAGCTTAATTAACATAGTCAGTGCTTGCCTAGCATATATGAAGCCCTGTACTGGATTGTGAGAACCTCATAAAACTGGACATGTTAAAAAACAGGCATGGTGATACACACCTATAGTTCTAGTACTCATACATAGAAAACTTGAGGCCATCCTGAGTTACATAAGACCCTGTCTCAAAAACCTTTTTTTCCCCAGATACTGTAGGCTATGTTGTCATTATCAAGAGTTTTAAACATCTGTGATTCATGTGATAAGGTTGATAACTTATAAAACAGGAAAATCTGAGAACAGTGGCAATGCAGCAAGATGCAAATTATAATACAGTATCTAATCCAAATTGACACATCAAAAACATTACAAGAATGAATAATGCCTTCAGTGGGGTCATTTATAGGCTGGGCACAGCTGAGATAGAATCTTGGGGTTTGAGGATATATTAATAGGTGTCTTTAAAACATAAAGCAAAGAGAAAAATGGATGAAAAATAAAAAGCAGAGCCAAATATCCAAAGGCTCTGGAACAACTGCAGAAGATGGGAGTTTTAGAAGCAAAACCAAAATCAGAGTAAAGATTTGGAGCAACAATGAAATGTCTCCAAAATAATTTTCCATACCACAACCTAGAAAGCTCTAACAGACAAATAATGTCAAGATAAATGCAAAAACACAGAAGCCTGAAAATATAAGCAAGAGTCAAATATGGTGGTGCACACCTGTAATCTAAGGCTACAGACAATGACTTGTGAGTTCAAGGACAGCCAGAGCTACATAATGAGGTCCAGCCCATCCTGAGTGACCTACTGAGACCTTGACTTTCAAACAATGTAAGGTACATCACATCACATTCAAACTACAGAAAAATGAAAGTGAAGAAAATAATCATGAAATGAACCAAAGGCTGAGACCACCTTCCAACAGAGGGGAAAGGAAAGGAGCTAAGTCTGCTATCTCAGAATCCATCCAACTAAGACAAGAATCAAATACAAAAAAATCTGAAGTATTAATAGGAAGGACTCTTTCCATCAGCTTAGTAATCTGTACCCTATAAAATTACTGTTCAAAAGTGAAAGAGAAATATTTTCCAAGACAAACCAGCAATGAAGGAAGTTGTTACCAGTACATCTGTCTTGCAAGAAATGCTGAGAAAAAAAAATGAGACAAGTCAAAAATTCAGATATACAACAGATATACGTAAAGAAAAGAACACTGGAGAAATGATAGGTCAAAGTAAAATAATGTTTTATTTACCTAATATTAATTGAAACAAACAATACCATTTCAAAAATAATAATACCAAGTTTGTTTATATATATATATATGTATATATATATAGTATAGTATATATAATATATATAATTTAACATTTATTTTTATAAAAGATTATATAGTACTCATACCTTATCTTTAGGAGATACATTCTATGATTCTAGTAATTCCTGTAGCTACTAATAGTTTTGAACACTACATATACTTATGATAAAGTTTAATTTATAATTAATATCAGTAAAAAAATTAACAATAATAAATAACAAGAAGACAAACTAGTTCTAACAACATATTATAATAAAGTTTGCCAACATCACTACTTTTATGTTTGCTGGACAGAGGTGTGATAGAAGTCATTTCTAAGGGGTTATTTTCTTTGTTTTTTAGTCATTACATTTGTTTACATCTCAAAAGATATCTCCCTTCCTGGTTATACCTCCACAAAGCCCCCCTCCCACATTTGCCCTCACCCCTCCCCTTTACTTCTGTGTGGTTGCTCCTCCACCCACCCACCCACCTACTCCTGCCCCACCACTCCAGCATCCTCATAAACTGAGACATCAAACCTCCACAGGACCAAGGGCCTCCCTTCCCATTGATGTCAGAAAAGGCCATCCTCTGCTTGGAGCTTTGGATCCTTCCCTATACACTCCATGGTTAGTGGTCTAGTCCCTGGAAGCACTGGGTAGTCCGGCCAGCCAACATTGTTCTTCCTGTGGGGTTTCCTCCACTCCAAGGCTTTCTTATAGATGATTAACTCAACATTTAATCTCTATTCTATTTTTCTTTCTGTTCTTTTGATGAACATCATGGCCAAAAGTAAGTTGGGAATGAAATAGTTTATTTCAGCTTCATGTCACAGCCTTCACTGAAGGGCAGTAACCAATGCAGGAAACTGGAGGCAGTAACAGTGTACTAAACTTGTCTAAAACTTGCATCATGTCTCAGACTTTTTAATGTTGGAATTACAGGTAAAAAGCCACTGTTTTCAGGTGTTCCTTGGTTTTTCCAGTGAATAAGTCTCACCCTGAAGCTTTCTGGAAGCTACCAGTTACTTGTACTCTTAGCCTACAAAATCACTCACATCGTGGGAAACAGCAATGGTCTTAGGAGCTGTATATTAGAGTCATATAACTAGACAATCTGTTGTCATCAACACATAGAACTTGCACACTGAAAAAAATCCACAGACAGTTCACAATTACTGATTTTGCCTCATGTCATTCCACTTTTATTTATATTTACTTTCCCCTGTGTCAAAAGTCCTATCAAGACTAACAATTACTCATTTGCTTTATCCAATAACAAACATGAAACAATTTCAGAATAACATCAGTGCTATAACAATGATATGATTTATAAAGCACATAATTCATGAATTGAAAATAAATTTTTATAGTTTGAGGGTTTTTTTGCAGGAATTGTTGTTTTGTTTGCAGTTGTTTGCTTGCTTGCTTGCTTGCTTGTCCTCAGGTTTTGTTTACACTGAAGATATATGTGGGACCATGAAAGGTAGCCTGGATCCTGGTTGAGCTAAGGCTAGAAGTCCTGGACACCCTGAAAGGATGGTAGGAGCTTCACCCAACTCCAAACACCAGGCCCGTGTCACTAGTCTCAGCCCTCCATAGATCTGTGCCCAACAATCACATAAGGGCAATGCCCCAAGCCCCTCCACAAGTAGATAAGGAAAAGGGCATGGCCTGTGGTCACATAGGCTCAAGATAGAGATCACCATTCTAATGAGGCACATAGAGGCCTGGAGGGCTTAGCCAATAAGCTTTCCTCCCCAGACATTCCAACCTGCAAAAGGTATTTAATCTCAGGCCCAACCTGAAAAGTGAGGTATGGTTTTACACATCCACTTTCCACCATGACAATAAATGCCTTGAAATCATGGAGTATCTCTTTTCATTGGGATACGCCATAGGAATCCATGGAAAAGGCCTTTGCCTAAAGAGCCACCATCTAGTCTCCAATAGAAGGCCTTTCTGCGCTCCCAACTATGACCAACACCAAGCCCAAGCCCAAGCCTGCCACTGCCCATCAACCCAAGGTGGAGCCCCCCTTTTCCCCAGCCCTGGGCCAGATCCAGCCCACAACCCCAAATTCCAGATTTCGTTCTCAGCTCTTTTGCAACTTCCAGTGGAGCCTGGGTGTCCAAGAGCCTGTGAACCCCACGGCTCCAGCCTCTTCACAAGCCTGGGGACCCCCAAACCAGCTCCAGCTGTGCTGTGCCTCATACTGTGCTTCCCCACTTTGAGAGGTGCCTGGGCACTTCCCTATGGCCCAGTACCAGCCCAGTGACAGAGTAGGGTAAGCACTGTCAAACTCCCCACTTCCTGCCTCACCAAATGGCTATGCCCTGTGGCAGAGTGGACGCAAGACCCACAATCCTACAGATGTATGATCATATTTCCCATTCCCAGATAGGAAACAGGCATGTGACTATTTTCTCCTTGTTTGTTTTTCCTAAGCAATGTGGCCTATACTCTTTTTATTTTTCTTGGTTTCTATGTGGCCCTCACCTTTCAGTGCTATATATAGTCAATTTTTTGTTAATAAACCTTTGGAAATCATGTCTGCTTTTCCTTTCATTTTATATATATATATATATATATATATATATATATATATATATGTATATAGAAGCATATATACATATATATACATATACATATGTATATATAAGATATATATATCTTAGTGAATCATCTTGTATATACATCTTTTTCCATTTGTACATATGTATTTTACACCTAGAAATAAGATTGCTAAGTCACAGCATAATACATATGTGTTTTTACTAGATATCGCCAAGTTGTCCTTTGTGTAGGTAGAGGTTTTTTGATTTCTGTTCCCATCAGCCATGTTACCTCAGCCAATTTGCTAAGTGTGGAATGATCTTTCTTCACAGTTTGTTTTTCTTTCATCATAGGGTTCAGGTTCACTAGTATTTTTCTGAACTATGTGCTCATATCTCTATTTTAGTTTTCTCTAGGATAGAGGAACTTTTTCTTTTATATTTTCAGAAAGTCTATATTTTCCAATGTTATGATTCTCTTTTTACTTACTAATTTTTCATTGCAATGAAACATCAGTCATTTCCCTTATTACTTCTGTAATTAAAACATTACTGGGTATTTTTCCCAACTCCTAGGTCATAGACAAATTCACAGATGTTTTCCTTTGATGGTTTTTGAATTAATTTTTTTGTCTCTTTAAAACTTATCTGGTATATGCTGTGAGCAATCTCACAGTTTTTGATAAGGCTTTCTGATTACCTACTGCAACTAAACAAAAGTCAATCTTTTGCGTTGCAAATTGAGATGTCACTTTATGTTCAAGTTTTATACATAACTGTAGCCCACGCGGTCCTCTCGCCGGGAAGAAGACACGCGGACACACTAGGTTCCTTCTGCAGCAACGACATTTACTGCCCTCTCCCAGAGGGAAAAAGAGACCGAGCCAGTAATCCGCACTGCTTATATACACCACAGTGCGGGGTATCTGCCCACAGCGTGGCGTGTCTGCTCATGATTGGCTGTTCGCTCATTACCCTACGTAATGCCCCAGAATGGGCCGTGACATGGCGTCTTTTCACTCTACGCACATGCGCAAACAGTTCTCTACGCACATGCGCAAACAGTTGTTTACTCGACAGTGGAAGTAGGCACCATCTTGCCATGGCGAATGCCGGCTCCCTACACATAACAATATCTGTTTCTTGGTATTTTAGTTCTTTCTCATTGTTCCATTGATGTATCTATGTATCAATAACAATATGCTATAATTTTTAAGGGTATGTAGCTTTTGATTGTTGTATTACTAGATCCTTCACAGCTGCTTTCTTCTTTCAGGTTTTTATACCTGGTCTTACTTGGCATTCTATGAGAACTTCATCTGAAAGAAAACCAATAAATTCACATGGAATTACAAATAAGTTAGAAAAGCAGAGTCTTGTGTATTCCAGATTGACCTTAAAGTCAATATGTAGTAGAGGATGACTTTGAACTCCTGATCCTCCTTTCTCTGTATGCCCAATCTTTGGAGTACAGGTGTGTATCACCATACCCTGCTTTATATGGTATGAGAAATGGAATCCAGGGCTTTGTGCACACAAAAATCACTTTTCCAAATGAAATTCCTAAGTGAATTTGATAATTAACTTGTCAAACTCAAGAAACGTACCTCTGAATATGTTTTCTTCCCAATTAAGTCTGTGTTAAATTTACAAATTAACGCCGGGTAGAGGTGGCACATGCCTTTAATCCCAGCACTTGGGAGGCAGAAGCAGGTGGATTTCTGAGTTCAAGGCCAACCTGGTCTACAGAGTGTGTTCCAGGATAGCCAGGGTTACACAGAGAAACCCTGTCTCGAAAAAAAAAAATTGCAATTTAACATGATGACATCTAACTCCTGATGTGTGGATTTATTTAACACAATAATATCCAAGTATTTCTGTTTATTTTGGTCTATTTTTAGTCTTAAAACTGCTAGAGTTTTGTTTGAATACAGAGGTTGAGGGTAGAGTTCCTGAAAATGCTTGAGAACAGAAGTGTTTGGGATTTGTATTCAGATTTTAGAATATTTGTATAGAAATAATATCTTGGAGATAGCCTGAATTTGGTCTAAATATTCAATCAATTTACATTTTAAATATATCTTATATGCATAGCCTGAAGGTGGTATCATACAAATTTTTTTAGTACACATGTAGTTATGATGTAGGATTTTCTGCTTGTGGCATCACACTGGCAATTGTAAACATTTGAATTGTAGAGCTTTTGAATTTTGTACTTCAGACACTTGACCTATAATTGAATAGATTTTAAATTTACTACTGAGTACCTAGTTTTCTATGTTTTATAAAGCCTTTAGCTCCCCCTAAATCTTTTTTCTAACTAATGTTTGTTTATATGAAGTTCCTCTTAGTCTTTTTACAGTTAAGATTTTTTCACTCTTTTTCTTGACCTTAAATTAAAAATGTAAGGGGAAAACTGATAAAACAGAAAAAAAATGTTTTATTTCCTTTTCAAACATGTGACTCCCTATCCAACCATAACCCTCAACTAAATTGTTATTAAAATGTATAAACTGTTATGGTGATGTAAATAAGAATGGCCTCTATCCCCCCAGCTGTGGGCTCATATACTTGAATGTTTAGTTACCAGGGAGTGGCACTATTTGAAAGAATTAGAGGGATTAAGAGGTATGGCCCTGTTGGAGGAAGTAAGTTATTAACTGTGGGCTTTGAGGTTTCAAAAGCCTATGTCAAGCCAAATACCTATCTATCTATCTATCTATCTATCTATCTATCTATCTATCTATCTATCTATCTATCTCTGCTTACAGATCACAATGTAACTCTGAGCTTGCCTTCCAGTATCATGCTTGCCACCATACTACCTGCCATGATGGCACTGGAATTACACTCTGAAACTAGAAGCCAGCCCCAATTACATTCTTTCCTGTATAAGAGTTGCATTGGTCATGGTACCTCTGCATAGTAATAGAACAGTGACTAAGATATCTTCTTTTTGTAATTTTACCACAAGGTTGTCATCTTTGAAGTTCCTTACTATGAGATGTTTAGTCATGTGTTTGTTTTAATTATATTAGATGCTAAAAATATGTTCCTACACATTCAAACTTTTATTAATTAAGAATATTCTCAAAGATTGGATAGACTGCTGACAAAACATGAGGACCTAAGTTTGACTCCTTAGCAGCAACATAAAAGCTGGTTATGGATGTCAATGCCTATATCCCCAGAGTTGGCAGGGTGGAGAAAGAGGATCCTGGGAGTTCACTGGCCAGGTAACTGCAGCAGTGAGCTTCAAGTTCAGTGGGAGATCCTGTCTAGAGACAATAAGACAAAGAATTATCCACAGCATGTACACATGGGCATGCACACATAAACACACGTGATTCTCATTCATTTTATTGTCAAATTAATTTTCTACTCCCTCCATTTCCACTCTGAAATTTTCATTATACAAATATGAAAGCATTTAATATGTCATATATGTATTTTATCTTCTGTCACATTTATCTCTTTGTTTTATACTCCATTTTATGACTAATTCATAGTTCTATACTTTCTTCATTTAGTCCAGTCTTTACTATATTATACTAAATATTTATGATCAGACACTGGATTTCCAAGATTCCTATTAGTGTATTTTAAAATATTTTTCTGCTTTCTTTCTTTTTCTCATCCCTACTTTCTTTGAGACAGCATCTTGTTAATTATCCTAGAAACGGCATAAATCTGCAACCTTATTACTTCTGCCTTTAACATGCTAGGATTATAGACATACATGGTACATGCCTGGCTCTAAATTTTTTTAATCAAAGTTATTCTTTCATTTTTGTCTTTGAACATTTTATGTATGTCATTGAAAACCTTCATCAGACTACTATATGAAAGTAATTTGCTATGGAATGAATTTGTCAACAACTCATTGGCTGATTCTCTTTTACATTAATAGATCTCTCCTTGCATAACTAAATTTTGATTTGTAGCCTCATTATTTTTTTCTCTCTCTCTTACTTGCCTTTGCATTCTCCTTTTATTCTGACTGTTTTATAGTCTGAAGTCTGATAGTTATGCTTCAGAATTCTTCTTTCACATTGATCTAACACATACAAAGACAGCAGCTATGTTCCTTCAACTCCAGGTTTCAAGGCAGTGTTTGTTCCTTTTCTTCTGCAAAATCTGCAATTAGCTTCTAGTTGTAGTACTGGTTAATGTTGGAGAGAATTTCTTTTTTAAAAAAGATTTATTTATTTATTTATTATATGTAAGTACACTGCACCCCAAAAGTTCAGACACCACAGAGGAGGGCATCAGATCTCATTATGGATGGTTGTAAGCCATCATGTGGGTGCTGGAATTTGGACTCAGGACCTCTGGAAGAGCAGACAGTGCTCTGAACTGCTGAGCCATCTCTCTAGCCCCCAGGAATTTCTTTAAGAGCTTAAAGAATTCAACTCTAAGAAGAGTGAAGGCCCTCCTAGCCTCTGGCTATACCTACCTTTTGTATACATGTCTTGTATCACACACTTTGTTTGTGACTCTTTGCCTCTACTTAGCCTTGTAGACATTAGAATTTGGTCTACTACTGCATGTTCTCAGTCCCTGAGCTCCACAGGCCTGTAGTCTTAGCCCATCTCTATGACACAGATAAACATTACTTGTACTTGACTTTCACTACATCTTTTAAAAGACTTCTTATATCTTCTGCCTCATAAGAGTTTCATTCACGGACATTTTTAGAGGAAGAATTCACTAAGGAATATATGATTGGAAATCCAATTGATTCTGATTCTTTTCCTCATTCATTATGAATATAACATCAGTTGTAACTACATAAGACTGTCACATGCTTCTATCAAAACTTTAAGGCTACTCAAAAGGTAATGGGCACTTTCTGCCTCCCCTCCCACAAAACCTCATGACTTAGTGAATTCACAAAGTTGGAAAGGAAAATTAGATTTAGGGCTGACATGCATAGCATATACCCTAGAAATATCTGAATCTGTGATGACATATTCTCTGTATGACTATTGCATGCATTCTTTCCTTTATATACCAAGGAAACACTCAAACAGTTAAGCATGCACTCAATCAGGATTCATTTCTCCTCGAAGAATGGGTACTACTTTTCTTTATGGGCTTTACTGTGTTGTAAATGCTTGTATAGGAAAGCCACAACTTAGTTTGTCTTACAACCCAGAAGTTGTAAAAGATTTATTATAGTTTATTTTATGTCTCTGCATAAACACCTGCATATATGTATGTCTGGTGCTCATGGAGGCCAGAAGAGAGCACTGGAACAAGGCCCTCTGGAATAAATTGTAAGCCACTATGTGGGTGATGGGAGCCAAACCCAGGTCCTCTGTAAGAGTATGTGCTCTTAACAGCTGACCCATCTCTCCTACCCAAGTTGCCTATAACTTTTAAAGATTTAATTAAATCACAAGATATATATCAAAACCCAATACATCTATATTAGACTACTTACTATAAATAATCAAATGATTTTAAAATGTAAATAATTGGAGGAAAATACCCCCCAGATTTATTTAAGATAGAAAATGACAGGAATATTTCAGAAATTTTCCAAGGTAAAATTTTGATTTGGTTATTTACTCAAGCTTCCATATTGCTGTAAATTGTTACATCCCCTCTTCACTTCAGTCATCTATCAGACTCCTGACAGCCTTTGTTTGAGGGCTAACACCCAGGAGCTAAGACAGATGCTCTCTATTGACTGTTTGTCTTTGAAGAAGCAGCCTGACCACGCCTACCACCTGAATACACCCATCACCTGAGCACGCCCACTGCCTGAGCCAGCCAGCCCCCTAAAGATTTTCTGAACCTGGAGACTTTGGCACCTGAACTTTCTTTATAGTTAATCCAGAGACTTGTTTTCAGTTTCCCCTGTGATTATAAAAACCCTTGTTTGTTCTTAGTAAAGTGGAGCCTTGATTGAGACACAACTTGGCTTCGCGTTTTCTCTTGCATTTCAAACCCTCTCTTTCAGGTCCTTTATTCCCTCCTAACTGAGGAGAACCCCGTTCATGAAACTGCGGGCAATTTCAGTAAATATATTATGAACTATAAGGAGAATTCTTTATTTGAAGGATGTGCTTTGATACCTAGCATCAATAAACTCTAAAAGATCATTATCCCACTAGAATCTTATGCCTTGGTTTCTATCCTGTGGAGCCATGACTACTGACTTATGTTCAAGCAAGTGATCTGAACACTTCGTTTGTAATTTTACCCAACATTTTCACAAACAATTAAGCTATTTTTTCTTAGAAGGAAAGGAACTGGCTTCCCATCATGAGATCAACACCCTTTCTGTGAGGTCTATGTTGGTATCAGGGTCTCAGAAACCCATGATGTCACATATGCAGGCTTCACAGGCCTGTTGCCAAGGCAACAGCCACCATATTCCCAGAATCCATTGGGCTCAGCTCCCACCTTTACCTGTGACCACCACGTCACCACCCATATACACATATATGAAGAACCTGTCTCTCTCTCTCTCTCTGTCTCTCTCTTTCCCTCTCTCTCTTTCTCTCCCTCTTCTCTTTCCACCACCACCCTGTCTCTCTCTCCCAATAAAACCTCTTACACGTGGAACTGTTTGGGTCTAATGTGTGTTGTATCCAGATGCAAGCAGCCATTCTAACACATCATTTGGTGCCCTTAAAGCCAGTAAATTTTGAGAAACTACAAGAGGTTGTCCAAGACAAGCAGGAAAATCCATCTCAAATTTTAGAACATCTTATAAAGGCTTTATTACAGCATACCAATCTAGAACCTGAAAACCCAGAAGGTAACCAACTTCTGATGACCTACTTCTTTTCCAGAGCTACCCCAACATAAGAGCTAAACTTAAAAAACTAAAGAAGGGACCCCTAACTCCACAGGTAGAAGTCTTAGTGCTGACCTTCAAAGTGTACCATGGGAGAGATGACAACGTCCACAAACAAAAATACCATATGCTGGCAAAGGCTGTCTGACCATCCCCAGTCACTACCCCAGACTCATGGTCTTCTAAGACTCAGAGAACACCAAGTACAGCTACAAATGTGGTCAAAAAGGTCATTAGGCAAAAGCCTGCCCAAACTTCTGCAAGTCAAGGGGGCCATGCCCTAGGTGCCATCAAGAGGGATATTGGGCTGTTGATTGCCCACAGAACAGAGGCACATCACTCTCAGATAACCCTCCAGCTGATCTCCTAGGCTTGGATATGGCTGGCTGAGGAGACCTGAGCTCCCCTGACCCGACCACTGCCATCACTAGCAGGGAAGCCCCGGTTAGATATTGTGGTATGTGGGTAGCCCATCTCCTTCCTCTTGGACACTGGAGCCATTTATTTGGTCCAGACAGAGTTTTAGGGATTCATTTCTCCTTCTTGTTTTCCTATTGTTGGGGTAGGAGGACAACCTTATTTCCCTCTCCAGACCCCACCACTTAGTTACATTTTTAGGGGTGTACCTCTCTCCTATATTTTTAGTAGTACCAACATGTCCTGCCCCTTATTGGGAAGGGATATTCTAGCTAGGCTGGGAGCCTCTATTTCCTTTGCTCCCCACATTTGTCTAAACCCAAGCTCACCAGCAGTTACTCTGCTTCTTCTTCTAGCCAGCCTACCCACTAACACTACGATGTTATTTCCTTTACCAGATTCTGAGGTAGATCCCCATGTCTGTGATGTCCAGAACCCCTCTGTTGCTAAACACCATTCTCCTGTTGTCATCCAACCACTGGACTCTACCAGGTACATAACCCAAGCTCAATACCCTCTCTCTCTTTAGTGCCTCAAGGGACTTAAGCCTATTATTTCTGACCTCTTGAGAAAAAAACTCCTTTGCCCCACCTCTTCCCCCTTAAACACCCCTATATTAGAAGTTAAGAAGTCTAATGGTAACTATCGCCTGGTTCAAGACCTCAGGCGCATTAATTCTGCAGTGGTTTTTCTCCATTCTGTTGTGGCTAACCCTTACACATTTCTTTCCACTGTCCCCTCAGGGACTTCCCATTTCTCAGTTCTAGATCTTAAGGATGCATTTTTTTCTCTATCCCTCTAGATGCCCAGTCACAAAACATATTTGCCTTTACCTGAACAGAGCCTGACACCCACTTATCTACCCAACTTACCTGGACTGTTCTACCTCAGGGATTCTGGGACATCTATTTGGTCAGGCCCTGGCTTCTAACTTACTATCCTTGTCTCTTCCTAAATCTAAGGCTATACTTTATGTAGATGATGTACTTCTCTGTAGCCCCTCTCTAGAAATTAGCCAAGCTGACACCTCTGCTCTTTTAAATTTCCTCTCCAGTCGAGGCTACAGGGTCTCACCTTCTAAAGTCCAACTGTCCACCCCTCAGGTCACCTATTTGGGACTAGCAATTACCCCAACCCACAAGGCTATATTACCTTAGATAGAAAGAATCTCATTCAGTTCCTTCTACAAAGGAAGAGATTTTATCATTCCTAGTTTCTTACGTTCGTGGATTCCTTCCTTTTCCCTCCTTTCTTGTCCCTTATATGAAGCAGCGTTAGGCCCAACCCACGAACCTCTTCTCAAACCTATTA
>NC_045030.1:12898813-12907962 GCF_008632895.1 Mastomys coucha
AAAACTAGATCTAACCATCCAGGGATGAGCACACTTGTATCTGCACCTTAGCAGCTGCTGAACTCCTTATTCAAGCATCAAAAAAACTAACTTTTGGGTGGCCCATAACTGTCTTCTCTTCTCATAACATGTCACAGCTCCTAACTTCTAAAGGCTTACAGACTCTACCTCCCTCCAGGGTTCTTTCCCTTCAGGTAGCTCTAGTAGAAGATTCCACACTCACCTTCCAATCATGCCCACCTCTTAATATTTCCAATCTTCTTCCTCGAACTAATACTGACCATTCCCTATCTCACTCCTGCACTGAAACTTTAAAGGAACTATTACCTCATCCTTCACACTTACAAGACGGCACATTGCCTCAGGCCATCTATACCTGGTATACAGATGGCAGCTCCTTTTTACATGAAGAGGCTAGAAAAGCTGGTTATGCCATAGTGTCAGACACCGAGGTGGTGGAGGCACAGGCCCTTCCCATTCACTCCACTAATCAACAGGCTGCACTAATAACCAATATCTGTGGGTTTCAACTGGCACAGGGAAAATCCCTCAATATCTACACAGATTCTAAATATGTTTTTCATATCCTCCTGTCCAATGCTGCTATTTGGAAGGAGCGCAGGTTACTGATCCACAAAAGGAGGATCAGTAACTAATGAAGACCAAATTATGGCCATGCTAAAGGCCTTCCATCTTCCCACAGCCATTAGGATTGTACACAGATGACTCTATTGTCTCCAAGGGAAACAACTGTGCTAACGAGGCACCTAGAGTTGTGGCCCTTAGAGGCCTAGACTTATCTCATCCTCCCCAAGACATTCTTATACTTCAACCTATATCTCCACCTTCTTCATCCCTTGATACCCACCAAACTATGTCCTATCTTCACCAACTCTTTCATCCTAACAGCCAAGCATTGTCTTCTTTTGTTAAGACCCACCTGAGGACTTAAGCTTCTTAAAATCTATCACTGTTTCTTGCAAAATCTGTCAGAAGTCTGACTCCAACTCAAGGTATCATAGCACCCCTTTTACTATCCATCAGGTTAGAGGTTCCCTTCATGGAACTGACTGGCAACTTGACTTTACCCACATGCCCACTGTCAGATGTGCCAAGTACCTTCTGGTCTTGGCAGACACCTTCTCGGGGTGGGAAGAGGCATTTCACACAACTAACAAAAGGGCTCAGACAGTCTCTGATCTCCTCTGAGAGATCATCCTCCAGTTTGGTGTCCCAGCCTCTCTCCAATCAGACAATGGTCATGAATTAGTTCCCAAGTTTCTCAAATACTATCTAAGGCCCTAGACATCCCCTGGCATTTTCACATTCCTTACCACCCTCAATCTTCAGGTAAGGTAGAAAGAACTAATCACTCTTTAAAAACCAATCTTGTTAAGCTGTCACAGGAATTTCACCTTGATTGGGGTAAAACTCCTACCCCTGGCTCTTTTCAGGTTATGAGCTCTCCCAAAGCAACCTCTCCTCATCTCTCCCTTTGAACTCATGTATGGATGTCCAGCCCTACCTCCTGGTCTTTCACCTAAATGCTCTCACCTCCCAGACCATCTACTTACCCCATTACTTTGCCACCTCCATTCTCTCCTATGGAACTTTGCTGCCCACCATCTACCTCGGCCACATACTGTCTCCTGTCCACTGCCTATCAACATTGGTGACCAAGTCCTTCTATCCCCTCCAGGTCATTGGCCCTCACCACTCTCCCCTAAATAGCAGGACCCTTTTAAGGTAATTCTTGTGACCCCTACAGCTGCTAAACTCGAGGGACTCTCTCATTGGGTCCATCTGTCTCACCTCAAACCTTCCATTCCTCCACCTAAAAATGACTCCTCTTCAATACACATGGACCCTAACAGGACTGTGCTTTGTTAAAATCCAGAGGATGTCGAGACCACCCACCTTGTCCCCAATCCCAGAAAATGAGACTCTAATCCAGCAGTGGAGATCCACCTCACTGGATTAGACATGGGTTTCTTGTCCTCCCCCGCCACACTGTTCATTTCCATCCAGGGTAGCTCTTACATCTGGAGATTAGAGGTTCAAGAAACTCCCACAGATAACAAACAGTCTTTCCAAATAGGGCCAGGAAACTGTTCCATAGCCAGATGCCAGGAACTGATCCAAATTGCTATCATACTTGTATCTATAATCCCGTCTAAATATTATGATCTCTATACTTGCTTTCTTCTTGAGCAGACAAAAAAATTATTGTAGAAAATGGCCAGATGAATATGTGGGCTGCCAATATTGGTCTTGTCGGATACATATGCTAGGATCAGGGACCAGTCATTTCTTCTATCAATACTGCAAGACACTCTTTTTCTACATACAAGACCCATGGGATTCCAGGTAGGAGACAGGAGTTGTTGGTAAGCTTTACCGTAAAAATCAGCCTGAGTCACCAGTGAGTACCATCCATATCCAGAGAAAATATGTCTCAATTGCCCAACCCCTAGATATCGGAAAAGTAGGGGAGATAATCAGACACTTCTCCAAGATCCTTACCTCTTTGACATCACCCCTTATAAATGGCACTAACTTGTCATTTCGCCTTTTACTTCAGACCTTGACCTTGGCATACCAAAGCCTTAATGTCACCAGACCTGGACACTTTAAAGATTGCTGCTTATGAGTACCCCCTGGAACTAACTCACAATTGTCACTTACAGTGTCTCTGGTGATACTGCCAAGTAACATTACCTCACTCTTTGTCAGCTGCTCTGACTCCAATATTGCCATGACTATACCTTACCTCTGTCCCTCTCTTTGGCATGGCGAACTGTTTTAAGGCCTCTGGGCCTTGTTTGGTAGGAACACTGAGCTCCCTAGACTGCAGTGGAACCCAAACCCTCAATATATCATCTCTGCCACAATGCCCTGCAGTCCAAAACACATCAATTCTTTGTGGCATTCAGGCATAGCATTGTCTACCTGCCAGCTGGTCAGGAGTTTGCACATTAATACTCCTTTTCCCTGAACTGGGAGTAATCCAGGGAAACGAGCCCCTGCTAATCCCCATTGTAGATATGATAGCTGATATGATAGCTGCCCAACATAAAAGGGCAGTCCAAGTCATGGCACTCTTGGTTGCTACGGGAATAGCTATAGGTGTTATCCCTGGAGTTGCAGGGATAATGACTTCCATGACCCACTTTCCAGTTTAAAAGCAATCTTCAAGAAATGTCTGAAACTGTGCTTACTATCCAAAAACAGATTGATTCTTTGCAGCTGTGGTGCTTCAGAACAGATGGGGACTAGATGTCCTGACAGCGAAAGAAGCTGGTCTTTGCCTGTTCCTCCAAGAAGAATGCTGTTTCTATATCAACCAATCTGGGATAGTAAGAAATAAAATCCAGGAGCTACAGTCAGACATAAAAAAATTCAGAGACCATGAGAACTCCAGTTCTGGGATTTTTGAAACACCTCTCCTAGTCATCCTCCTTGTGTTATTATTTGCTCCCTGCCTCATTAATCTTGTTTCTACATTTCTTCAATGACAAATACAAAAAAATTCTAAACAAACTATTAATCAGCTCCTGTTACAGGATTACCAGCCGTTGTCCACAGAAGAGCCACTGTCCATAGAGGAACCTGATGTGAACATTTACCAAGTAAATCCTGATGGTGAAAGCCAGCTACCCACCATTGACAATGCCCATAGACAGCATGAAGTAGCTTAAGAGGCAAGACGCCCTCCTTCCCTTTTCCCCATCAGCTTCCCCTTCCCCCTTTTCTCCTTCCCTTTATGATAACAAGAAGGGAGGTATGTTGGCATTTTGGCCTTCAAAACCCACAGTGTCACATAGGCGTGCCTCACAGACCTGTTGCCAAAGCAACAACCGCCATATTCCCAGAATCCATTGTGCTCACCTCCCACCTTTACCTATGACCACTACATTACCACCCATATATACATATATGTATATATATATATATATATATATATATACATACATATATATATATGTATATATGAGAACACCTCTCCCCCCCCCAGCCCGCCTTCTCTTTCTGCCACCACCCCATCTCTCTCTCCCAACAAAACCTCTTACAAGCGGAACTGCTTGGGCCTAGTGTGTGTTGTGTCCACCATTCTAACACATCAGTCTATGTCACATTAAAGTGAAAACAAATATCAAAAGCAAATCAATAGGCTAGATACTAGATTTTAAAAAAGCAGATCATATAATTATACTGACAATGGTGGGCTGTCAAAGGCAAAATTTCAACATATCATAGAACAAAAACATCACGTGTTGAATCAAGTTTGGTGATTCACACCTTTAACCCCAGCACTCAGGGGGCAGAGGCAGTCAGGTCTCTGAGATCGAGAACAGCCTAATCTACAAAGTGAGATGCAGGATAGCCAGGGATATAGGCAAAACGAAAGAAAACAAACCCACACCCATCCCTCCCAAACAAAACAAAAACAATCCATCATGTGTACATATCATACTGATATCAATGCCAGGGTTGAATTTGGGTTAGAGTGAATCATTTCCCTCCATCAAACAAGAAGTCAAGGTGGGGTAGAGGCCAGGTGGGGGTCTACAACAGGCTGAGTTAACTGTTTCTCCTTCATGAACAGATAGGTAGGAGAGTTGGGGATGGTGACTAGTGAGGAGGAATTGAGTTAGGAATATGATATTACAATTTGACAACTCTCACCACAATCTAATATGTTTATACTTCCTCTTCCCAACCATATCTGCATCTATAAGTTTTGATAACAACTAGTACATCTCTATTTACAAGATAGTCTCTATTTTAGGATGGTGTATAAATCGAATCATATTATGTAGTCTTTGGGACTACCTTATTTGACTCTGTCTAGGTTTCTTGCAAATCATTCAATTTATTGCATGTACCAATAGTTTGTTCCTTTCTTTTGTTTAAAATTTTATCACTACTATGGTGATTGTGGTGTGCGTGTGTGTGTGAGTGTATATGTGTGTGTGTGCGTGCGTACACACGCAAGCACATACACAAACATGAAGGAATGAGTCAAAGCACAAGTATGTGTGCTCCTGTGGAGTACAGAGTACAACGTTTTAGAGATAAATCTTTGTTTTCACTGCAGATTCTATGAATTAAATAAACTGAGCTCATCAGAATTAAACAATAAGCACTTTTGTACACTAAGTCATCTCCCAAGCCTTAATTTGTTCCTTTCTGTTGATATATAACATTCCAGGTTGCATGTAAATGTATGCTAATCATGAAACACAATTGGGTTGCATATAGTGTTTATCTAATACAATGAAAATTTCAATTACTTGTACAGACTTTGAGGCAAGCATGTTTTTATTCTTTTATGATAAATAACCAAGAATGCAATTATTTGGGTGTATGATAAGGGAATGTTTAGTTTTATAAGAAATGATCAGAGTGGCTATACCACTTTATATTGCCAATAACAAAGTATGAACCATCATCCAGTTGCCCACATCTTCACTAGCATTTGGTTTTAATATTTTATTTTACCTATTCCAACATACATATAATTGTATCTTATTGTGATTATTATCATTCAAATGCTGTTTGTACATAAATTCATAAAATGGTGTGACTTTTCCTCTCATGCTTTGCTAATACAGTAGCTAACTAACACTTATTGATTTGGAAAGGAAAGAAATTTTGTTGTAAAAGAACTATTTTTTAAGCAGGTTTACATTAGTAGCAAAACTATCCAGAAATAGCAAAGAAGTTCTATCTTCTCCTTTGCCACCACATGTACACAGTCTTGCTCCCTAGAAGCATCTCCAGCAGAATTATAAACAGTCAGTTTGATTGGCATATCGTTATTACCACATAAGTCTGCAATTCATATTAGAGTCCATGCTAGATGATGAATATTCTGTGGATATTAGCAGATCTATCTTGACATATGCATAACACTGTAATACCATACAGAGTAACCTCATGATGTGGCATAGCTCCTGTATTCTGCTCATTCTTTTCTCCTTCACATCAACTCCTGATAACTACTGATCTTTACAATGTTTCAGTTATTTTGCCTACCTCTAGATGTCACATGACTGAAATCATAAATAGGTAAAGAGCACTTCACCAAAAAAATATACACACTAGCAAATGCAGTATGAAAAGATGCTCAGCATTACATGTCAGTAGGTAACTGCAAATTAAACAATGCTACCATGTACCTACTATAATTGTGAAAATCCAAAATATTGGTAACACTAATGAGTGTCAGGGTCAGTGAGGTAAATGCAAGTGCCAATAATCCTGAGATCAGACTTTAAGACCCACATGCATGTCAGAAGGAGATAACTGAGTCCCACAGGTTGTCCTCTAACATTGGCATGAGAGTGTTCATCCATGTGTATATAATAAATAAATTCATGTAATAAAAATTTAAAATATGTGGAGCATCAAGAACTCCTTATTTTTAGGAATGCAAAGCACTAGAGCCACATTGGAACACAGGTTGGTAGCTTCTTGCAAGACTGAATGTACCATCCAACCCACCAGCAATGCTCATAAGTATTTACCCAAGCTTAACATGCACATAAACACCTGAGCATAGGTGCTTATCCGGATTGATTCATATTGTCAAACTTTATATTCATAAAGGCAAACTAGCCAGTATGACTTTCAGCAAATTAGTGGATAAACTGGAATACAATAAAATCTTATTTGGCAATAAAAAGAAATGACCCATCAAATTATAAAAGACATGAAAGGGGTTTCAGCACACATTACTAACTGAACGATGCTAATGTGACATAAAATTACAAGCATATAACATTCTCATAGTGACAACTGGAGATAGTGGTTCCAAAGTTGTGAGGGGGAAATAAGGAGGGATACATGTATGGAGCACAAAAGATGATTAGAACTATTGTGAATGCAAAAGCATACATAGACACTTAGAAATAGTTTGAAGCTTCTGATGAAGCTAAATACAATATTATCCCATGATCCTACAATTAAACTGCTAGTCACCCAAATAGTTTGAAACTTGGGCCTACACACACACATACAAAAAAAAACCTGGTACAAAAATGGTTATAATACTTTACTTATAATTACCAAGATTAAAAGTACTTAAGATGTCTATTCAATAGGTTAATGTAGAAACAAACTGTAGTATACTTATACAGTAGAATATTATTCAATAATAAAAATATGAGGTATTGATTCACTAAACACATGATGACACTTCACATGCATATTACTAAATGGAAGAAGACAGTATAGAATGATGAAATATCATATCACCCCAATTTTATGGTAATATGGAAAATACAAAACTACAGAGACAGTAAACTATATCAGTAGTTGCCAGGGGCCCAGGTTAAGGGAAGGATAAAAAGCTAGAGCATAAAGGATACTGTAGTTGTAATTTCAAGGTATCATGCATTCATCAAAACCTGTAGAAGCTCTTTGAGAAAAGTAATGTACATCTATAATCCCAGAGGTTGAGGCAGAAAGACAGCTAGTTTGAGGTACAGTCTGGGATATGTAGCAAGACTTGATCTTAAAAATAAAAGCAAACAAACAAAAATTCCTCCCACAGACAAAAACCGATCATAAACCTATCTACCATAAAGAATAAATGAAGCTTACTATAAACTGAACTTTGATTAATAATATTTAATATTGGTTCTCCATTTCTAATAACGCATGTACCACAGGTGGCAAAAACTTTAAAGGTGGTCTGGGAATAAAATTCCATTAGTAGAGTGCATGCCCAGTATGGACAAATCCATGGGTTTAAGCCTCAGCACATCATAAAGTGGATATGGTGTTACATGCCAGTTATCCTGGCATTGGGGAGGTGGAGGCAGGAGGATCAGAAGTTCAAGGTCAGGCTTGACTACATAGAGAGTTTGAAGCTAGACTGGGCCAAACTATGTCAATAAAACAGACAACCAAAAAAACCAAAATGACAACAACTGTACTTGGTGCTTAGATAAACTTAAAATATTACAAGAAATAGTAGATAAACAATCCTAAGCCTTTGTTGAAACTCACATATATTAGAAGAAGAAATCATACTATAAAAAAAATAACTGCTGTGAAACTCATAATCTTGGAGGCAAAAAATCTGAAGCTGCTCATCTTTAGCACATGGAAGCCACATATGATGGTCCCTCCTAAGAACATGAAAAAAGAAGTGAGTGATAGTCCAACCTCATTCAAGCAGCAGAGACAACAGTCAAGAGTTCAATTGCCCATGGCTGGTTCCTACCACTGTCTCAGCATGGGACTCCACTTTGTGGTGACAAGGGCAGTGATAATCGAGATTGAATTCTGTGCTTGGAGTCAATTCCTGGACAAGACTACCTTGTGACATAATCACATGGTGGCTGGACCTCTGTTTGACATCAAGGCTGAGCAAGGAGCTGCGACTGCAGTGTACCTCCCTCATTTTGTGTCCCTTCAAGGTAACCAAGGGAAGATTAAGGAGGAGAGTGGTAATAATTGGTGGACTTCACAGGCCATATAGGAACTGTATGATGGTGGGTTGTAAATAAATGTTTAAAGGTTTCTTTAGAGTCAGAGAATTTTACAGAGGTAGAAAATGAAATGTTTGTCATCCCTTCAAAAAAAAAAGGAAATAACTGCTATGTATAATATATATAACTACAGATAAACATATTAACAATGTAAATACATACTTAATATACATATAAATACATGTAAAACAAATAAAAACTATATAAATGGAAAAACAAAGGCTAACATATTCCTCTTGTAAATGTATGATACATAAATAAGGTTTAAAGTTTTTAGAAACATAGTGACCTTAGAACCTTACAACTTTACTTTTGGGGGAAAAGACATTCCAAATTGCTACATTCTTTTTTAAGAGTTAACTTTTTTAAGAAACAATTATATTCAAAACATTTTCTCAGGGACTACTAAGAGAAGGATTATAATGTATATCATATTTGCGAGAGGAAATTCAGTAGCTTCATCTACAACATTGCCTATATTTTGTCAGAAAAATCTATAGGCTTTTAGAGCTACATTATTTGAAGTTAAAGGCTTAGATAAACCTCTGCATCATGTTTTGGAAACAAAAGGGACATTTAGGAGTGACAGAGGGGGTTCAGCGTCCTCCTCTGCCCCTTCCCTGCAAGTGGATCGCCTAACTCCAGAGA
>NC_045030.1:12907973-12909229 GCF_008632895.1 Mastomys coucha
AAACTGGGAAAGGAGAAATTCGCATGTAAATAAAGAAAATATCTAAAATAAAAAAAAAGGGACATTTAGAGACTAATACTAATACTAATACTAATAGACATGTAGCTAAAAATTACATTTTAAATGTGTCAATTTAAAATAATTCACTGTAAAAACCACAAAGAACTAAAATCCTCTCATACTTAAATAGTAACGTGCATATATGTTTAAAGACAAATGACAGTGGATGACATGGATATGATTAAATCAGAGCACTTGTATATTGTTGGTTGGATATAAAAATGGAGGAAAACAGTCTGATGATTCTCACTAAGTTAAATATAGAGTTACCATATGGTTCAGCATTTATACTATTAGACATATATCCAAGTAAATTGAAAACAGGTTTTCAAACAAAAAAATTAAACATAAGTGTCCATATCATCACTATTCACAATATCCAAATAGTAGGAACAACTCCAGAACATAACATCTGGTGAATGGATAAACAAAAGGTGATAAACTGATTCAGTAATATAATACATATTCACATGTAAAAGGAGTGAGGTTTACCACAATAAAAACAAGGAAGAATGTGTAGATGGATGAACCTAGAAAATACCATCTTAAAGGAAATACACTAGATACAAAAGCCACAAAATTAAAGAGGCACAAAGCATACTTGTGTATTTTTAAAAAATAGAGAGAAGAAAGAATGGGGTGTGACTGCTTAAAAGGTACAGCATTTCATTTTTTTCTATAATTTAAAACATTTGATATTTACTAGCAATGGTGTACAACATTGTGATTGTAAATCACTGACTTGTTCACTTTCAAGTTCTTAAGATGTTAAGATGAATTTTACCTCAATGAAAAGAAAACTAAAAACAGATCTACTTTATGATCCATAAAATGCTTTCCAGCTAAAAATAGCCCATGTATGGAAGAATTCACTTCAGAATTCTATCACATTTTAAAAGAAGAGCTGCAACCAGTACTTCTCAAATCTTATTTTTAAAAAAAATGGAAACAGAATGAACTCTTTCAAGAAAAATTCTCATATTGTTGTTCATCTTAGGGGACTGCAAACCCTTCAGCTCCATTGGGACTCAACCACCAACCAAGGAGTATACATGGTAGGACTGATTATACTGGCAGCATGTGTATAGTAGAGGATTGCAAAATTAATCATCAATGGGAACAGCAGTACTTGGTCCTGTGAAGGTTCTGTGCCCCAGTGTAGGGGAATGCCAGGGCCAATAAGTGGGAGAGGGTAG
>NC_045030.1:12911891-12912995 GCF_008632895.1 Mastomys coucha
TAAATAAAGAAAATATCTAATTAAAAAAAAAAGAAAAAAAAGAAAAATTCTCCTACAAAGCCAACATTGCTTCAATACAAAAATCAGGTAAAGACACAACAAAAAAGAGGGAACTATAGGCCAATATCTCTAATGGAAATAGATACAAAAATTCTCAATAAAATACTTACAAACCTAATACAGGCATATATCAAAAGGATTATCTACTATAATAAAGTTGGCTTTATCCTGAAGATACAGAAATGGTTCAACATATGTAAATCAATACATGCACTCCAAGACAAAATAACACATAATTATTTCAAGATATGCAGAAATGTGTGTTGACAAAATTCAACATGCTTTCATGATAAAGGTCCTAGAGAGAACAGGATTAGAAAAAGTATACCTCGTCATAAAGAGAAAGAAACCCACAGATAACATCATTCTAAATGGAGAAAAACTTGAAGCAATCCCACTAAAGTTGGGAACAGACAAAGTTGTCACTGTCCCATTCCTTCTCAATAGAGTGCTTGAAGCACTGGCTAAAGCAGTTAAATGAGAGAAGCAAAACAAGGGGATACAAATAGGAAAAGAAGGCCATTTACTAGTTGATGCAATATTATTTATAAGAGATCCACAAAATTGTACCAGAAAACTTCTAGAAATTATTAACAAATAAGCAGAGTGTCAGGGTACCAAATCAACTTACAATCAATGACTTTTCTGTACACCAATAACAAACATACTGAGAAAGAGGTCATGGAAATATACCCATTTATAAGATCCTCAAGAAAAAAATCTAGGAATAAACCTAATCAAGGAAACATTAACTCTCTGGTTGAAGAGCAAACAAGAAGATGGACACATCTCCCATGCTCATAGATCAATTAATATTGTAAAAATGAGCATTTTCCAAAAACATGTTTTCACATTCAGTAGAATCTCAGTCAAATTTCCCATGACATTCTTCACAGAAATAGAAAAAATAAATCCTAAAGTTTATATGGAAGCACCTACATGGTGGCTTGTATCTCAGTGTCAAGGAGTCTGACACTCTCTTCTCACTCTCTCTCAATTCCTGTATGCAGGTAGTATACATTCATACATACATGCAGGTACATG
>NC_045030.1:12913871-12918022 GCF_008632895.1 Mastomys coucha
TGTTTTTGATACAGAACTTTACTATGTAACCCAGGCTGCTTTTGAATTGAGATACTGGTGCCTTGGCCTCCTAGTGAGCTGATATTACAGGCTTGTACCATTATTGGCTTATCATTGCTTCTGGTGGAGAGGATGCCCTGAGTTCTCCACTCTACCATTCAGAGATTCAGGCTTCCTGCTCTGTGCAGTTTTGTGTCTAATTGGGAAATTAATATGTTGAACATCCACTGCAGCATGAGCTTACAAGCTTCCAGCTCCATCATTTTTTCTTTCATATCTGGCAATTCTGAATGTTCTCTATCAGAAACACAACCAACACATTTGTGTCTTTTACAATGTCACAATTTATTGAATAATAATAAACTCACGAATTATAGGTAGTCCTGGTTCTCTTAATAGCAAGCCAAGGCAAAGATACACAAGTTCTTTTATTATAATCTAAACTAGTAACATTAACTCTCAGTTCATATACTACTCACTATACAGTAATTATGTATATTTATATGGATGTATGAGTTTGATTCGGTGCCTCTCTCACAGACTAGGCTACACACTGCTCTGTAGTCTACAACCTCTCCTCCACCAGGAGTTCTTACAGATACCTGACAGGTAGACACTGTTCTCACTAAGAAACCTAGTCCCCTCCCTCTATTTGCTTCTGTGAGCAGAATAGGAAGCAAGAAGCTACCTTAATGCCCAGGCTTTAAGATAATTTGACCATCATTATACATTGATTAGCCCAATTTCACTATCCAATGTCTCTCTGACTCCTCTTACAAAGTCTAAGTCACAGGTTCCCTGTATCATAGGTACACAGCATGCATATATATATACATATATATATATATATGTATATATATATGTATATATATGTGTGTGTGTGTGTGTAAAATTCTTCCTCTTCCCAAATCATTCTAGATCCTCTTCCCCTCCCTACCCTCCAAACTAAAAGAACAAACAAAAACCCAATACAACAAAACCCTCAAAACCAAGAATCCCCCTCAAAAAACACCACCCAGTAACCAAATCAAAGTGTACACACACACACATACACACACACACACCACCACCACCACCACCACCACCAATAACAACAACAACATTATATGTTGATCAACTGCTCCTGAACATGAGGCCTATCCTGGAGTTCTTGATACAGTGTATCAAGATACAACCAGAAAACTGATTTTTCCTTCTTCCAGACTTAGAAATGACAGTTTAGTTGTTACTTAGCCTTACTCTAGTGGCTAGGTTTTCTTCCTTCCTTCCTTTCTTTTTTTCTTTCTTTCTTTCATCTTTCTCTCTCTCTTTCTTTCTTTCCTTCTTTTGAAAACAGAAAAATAAAATCTAATACAATAAAAAAAAAACCCTATCACTTCAGAGTTAGACAAGAAAAACTAACAGAAGGAAAACAGCCCAGGAGAAAGAATGAGAATCAGAATAAGCCAACTCGTTTACTCATTCAGAAATCCCATTAAAATGCTAAACTGAAGAAACTACGATATATACAAAGGGGACCTAGCACAGACCCCTGCTGGCCCTGTGCATACAGCTTCAGTCTCTATGAGTTCATATGAGCTTTCTTGTTTTCTTAATGTCCTTCATTCTCTCTAGTTCTTACATTCTTTCTACATGGTCTTCTCCAGCATTTCTTGAGCTCCGAGGGGAGGTATTTAATAGACATCCCATTTAGAGCTGAGTGTGCCCCAAGGTCTCTCTCTGTATAATATCTGGCTGTGGGTCTGTAACTGGTCTTTGGCTACTTTGTGGGTTTTTCTTTCTTCGCCACTCTCTACCCTTTCCCCACCCTTTTAACCCCCTAACACTAGATAGGAGAGAAAAAAGGATAGAGGGGAAAGAGGGCAAGTTATGATTAAACTACTTTCAAACTTCTTGGGGCAAATTTGATCTTCGCTATCAAGATATCTAATTTCTTCTTGTTCTTGTTTCTTCTTTGCACATTAGTATTTAAGGAACCAACAACCAACAACCAGCCCCACCTCTCAGGACCCTAACATTTACATATTCTCTGAAGAGCTCCCAGAATTCCAAATGTCACACATTTGTAGAAACTATCTGCAGCTGGCAAAATAACACCTCTCCTAGAGCAGGAAACAAATCATACTTTGCTACTATGGATAATCTGAAGCAGCCTATATCCCATACCTTGGATTAAAATGAAAACATATTGTTATATTATTCCTGTATTTTTTAAAGAAACCAAACTGTCACTACAGTGGGTCTTTGTATTTGTTTCCATCTGCTACAGGAGGAAGCATCTCTGACAGTAGTTAGTGAGGCTCTGATTCTTATCTATGAGTATAGTAGAATACCATTGGGAGTCATTTTATTGTTACTTTTGACCAGTATTATTTGCTATTATCCAAGGACCTTTCTTGTATGTCCTTGGATTATCTAGTATCTGGTTCTTGGTTACCTAAGCACTTTTGGATATGAATTCAAACTTGTGGAGTGGGCCTTAAGTCAAATCTGTTAGTAGTTGGTTACTCCCTCCCATTAGCTTTGTGCTACCATTACCCTACTAAGTCTACCTCCCTTGGCATACTAGAGCCCTCTTTCCTGGGAGATGTTTGAGAGTAGAGGTGCCCTTTGTCAAGCAGGCTTAAGCGTTTACCTTGGCCCCCTCCTGTGTGTGTGCCCAATGTTAAACATCTTTTATCTAAAAAATGAAGATCCATTTTTATGTATGCTTGAACCTCTCATTTACCCTTCAGGTTTTAAATCTAATAAATTTAGACTGAAAAAGTGCTTGGGAGGTAAGTTGAGACAAATTTCCTTTTGGATGTTTTCATTGCCAAGGACTTCCTACTTTCAATATTCCAAACCTATGTCTTTCATTACAAGGACCATATGATCTTCATCTTTAAGATCTTGTGTTCTTCATTATGAGGATCCCATGTCCTTCATCATTAGTACCTTATGTCCTCTATCCTTAAGACCTTGTGTCCTTAATGAGACTCTGTCTCTTCCATTACCAGGACTTTTGCTCTTTATTGTTGGACATTTATTCTCTGGTGCCAAACCCTTCAGAAATTCTTGCGGGCCAGAAACAAAAAACTGTAGTCCCGTGTCAGTGACTCCTACCAGGATCTTTTCCCAGACCTGGTTATTTCCTTGGATGCTAGGACTTCAGCTTAGATCACATTTCCAAAGCAGAAACTTAGATAAATAAAGATGTTCAACTCTTTCCTTTTTGCCCAGGCTCTGACTCACCAAATAAACAACTCTAACGTACATGACTTGACTCCATCCACCTAAAGATAACCCCCACTCCAGGGTTGCTTTATATATAACTTTAAAAATCTCTTATCTTGGAGTTGATAGCAAATGTAAAAAAGTCTTTCATAATGACATTTGGCTACAACATAAATTAGATATCAACAAGCAAAAGACCCGACAGTACCTTTGATTTTAAAGTTCTTAGGGACTTGGAAAACTTCATACAATACAATGGCAAGTGGTTCAAATTCCTTACATCTGGGCTTTCTGTTTTCATAACTGTGTCATCTGCTACCAATCCTAATTTACATTTCAAAATCTATGACTCCATGAAAAACCTGCTCCATCCAGAGAATAAAACCCTCAAGGCAGAGAAACAGACCTTAAATTTAAAAAGAGAAGAACAATTTAAAAAACTTTTTCCTTTAGGAGACTTTCACAGGCTTTGACTCTGTGGACTACATCCTTCCTCTCTATATCACCCCACTATTGACTCAAGTTTCACCCAAATTGGCTTCAATTCCCTCTGAACCAGCTTTTTCCCCCAAAGCTCTTGGAAGTACCTCTTTTCCCAAGTTCTCTGTGTACACCCCATGGCTTCAGGCTCCACTACTCTCACACTTCCAACAAAGAACAGCTAATGCATAAAGTCCCTCAGTTGTCTTTCTCTTCATACAGTGGCTGTGGATGCCAACTTTTTCACCTCATTCTGCTTCCAATAGTCCATTTTATCGCTTTTCCCTGGCTCTAACCTTCCCTCCAATTACATACTCAAAAACCCAATGTTCTCATATTCCCATGGAAACATGGCTTCCTAGCTACTCCTTTGCAAAGTAGCTGTAGTCAAAGGTATTCTCCATATATACTTACCAGTCTTACTGTTTGACTTTTCTCAAATTGAAAAACTTCTG
>NC_045030.1:12918827-12921409 GCF_008632895.1 Mastomys coucha
CTCCTGCTTGTAGGTCAGATGTTGGCCAGCTACTGCTCTAGCCATTCCTGCTTGCTTAATTGCCTGTTTACCTGCTGCCATGCTCCTTGTCATGATGGTCATGGGCTCCAAGCATCTGGAACTGTGAGCTCCCACCATGTCTCTTCATAGTAATTAGAAAGACATACACCCACTTTATCTCCTAATCCTCCTCAGATATTAAAAAAGAGCTCCTCAAGATTCATTAGTGTATGAGTAGATCTCTGATCCTCATCCCTTCTCTTGGACTCTTTTCCTTCTCTTGGTTTGTCCTGTATAAATTTAATGTGATAGTTTTGTTTTATTGTGTGCCCAGCCCTGCTTGAGCACTTTGGGTATACAGGCATAATGGAGAACTGGCCAGAATGAAGAAGTTGAAAGCTTGTTCTGGATGGTGATTTCACAGGATCTCAGTACTGCTGAATGAGTGCAGGGGTGGGATGGGCTTGGTTTTCAGTGTTACAGCTCTTCTTTATTGAAGGCATGTGAAACTGATTTTCTAGATGAGATTCTGTGAAACAGAAACTCTATTGGGGGAGGGAACAAGAGCTATATAAACCTTGAGGAGTGGGTAGAAGTTTCCAAGGAGAATATACATTATTGGCTGGAGCTGAGGTGCTAGGAATGTTTTGTTATTGTTGTTGTTTTTTTTGTTTTTTGTTTTGCTTTTTTTTTTGCATGAAGAGGAATTCCAGGTACTTAAACCTGTAATTTGGACAAGAGACTTCCTGACTTTATCAAGAAGGATATATGTGAGAGTCATGGGGCTACATGCTCCAGGGCATACAAACTGAGAATAGAGAGGGAGTGATCCTTACTCCAGACAATCTCGAGATGTGATTTTGGTCTCAGGAAGAAATTTTTGGAGTTTGGATACTTCTCCACCTTACTCTTGTTCCAGGCCCATTCTTCCTAGTTGCACTTGCCTTATATTTACTTTTTTTAAACACATTTTGATATTGATTTTTAGAAACCTAATCTTCCTGGTGAAAGACAGAAAAATAGTAGATTCAGATGGGAGGGGAGGGGAGAGGAGTAGAGGGAGAGGAAAACACAATCAGGATATATCTTGTGAAAAAATAATCTATTTTTGATAAATCTTCAAAAAAAATTTTAAAAAAGAGTTTCCCAAACTGGAAGATAGCTTTCAAGCCATCAAAAAGACCTTATAAATCAGTCCTTCAGGTCTTTCATAATAGATGGGAAGAAACCAAATAATAAAATGAAGCAGAGAGCTAAATAGCAGCTGCAATATAAGACTGGTAGAGACAACTTTTTACTCTTAACAAAGTACCACCAATATATTACTTCATGTGTGACAAACAGAAACACTGAGCTGGCATGTATTCCAATCCATTAAATACCCTGACACCCTGCCTAGTGTGTAACAATAAGAGACATTGGAAAGAATGTTGTACTTAAGTACCTGGGTGTAATCTAATCATTCCAAACCCTAATTTCAAGTCAGGATTGTCATTTCCTGACTTCTTCAGAATACCCACTGATAACTGAAGCCCAGGTTCAGAAGTCCCTACATCCATATCCATCATCATGGCAAATAACAGGATAATCATCATAATATCACGTAAACTTGTTTCATTTTGTTTAGACTCAGGAGCTAATCATTAGGCCTGAGTATTTGGGAACATTGATCCCATCTTCCATCTCTATATCGGAGTTTGACAGAATTATTTCCAAACTTCAGAAAAACCCAGCCTATCTTCTCTGTTGGCATACTAACCTTTGCTTGCTCTTTTTGGTTATCCCTATCTGTTTGGCTCTACTTCTAGAGTGAGACATTCTCTCTAAATGGCATATCATTATTTCTCTTCACCTACCATAACCCAGACGGAGATTTCCCTTCACATCCTGGTGCTGTCTTCATCATCCCACTCACACTCAGCCCCCTTAACAGACCAAGCTAATCCATAGGCTAGGACACTGGACACATCATTCCCCTATTAAAGTTACCCTAAAAGATATAATACTGTTCTCCAAACAGGTCCAGTAGTTTCTATCAGATCACTACAGGACATCATACCAATCAATAACTAACTTCAATTCTGGCTTTCTCTAGCCAGCCTAACTCTCTCACAATAAATCGATTCTAACTGTGAAAAAACTGCCAGCCGCCGGTCTGTCTAGGCTGGGGTCCAGAGCAGACCTTGGGCACAAGCCCTGCAGCAGTCCCACAATACCCAGAGGAAGCTCCACTCCCAGGCACTCTGACACACCCAGGATCAGAGAGCAGACCTTAGGCACAAGCTCTGTAGCACCCAGGATCAGAGGTGAGCAGGAACCAACATCTGTCTCAACACTGGGAGTAACTGGGACCAGCAGGACCAGGCACACAGGAACTCCATCCGCCCAGTGACTCCAGTTCCTTCCAGTCTGTCTGGGTTAATGTTCTGAGCAGACCTTGGGCACAAGCTCTGCAGTCAGTCCCACAACACAGAGACAGCCACACTCCCAGATGATCTAACAAGCCCAGGATCCCAGGATCCCAGAATCACAAGATCACAGAGACAGCTTGACTCTGAGGGGTTCTGACACAACCAGGATCA
>NC_045030.1:12923005-12927618 GCF_008632895.1 Mastomys coucha
TTGTACAATCTATATACACTGTCAGCTTGTTTGTTTGTGACAGTGTCTGGCTGTGTACAACATAAGGGATTGGAAACGGAGACCACTAACTCATCCCATTATCCCAGTCTCTAAAGACAGTTGGCACTCCCTGTAAACACACCAGCTGAGCAAGCCAGGAAAATGGGGAACACACAGCTATCACATTCTCTGAAAATTTAGAGGGGGAAACAGAAACCAAAGAACAAAACACCAACCCAACAAACACAAATCTAGAAATCAGCATTGCCTTCATTACTGGGGTGTTCCCCAACAGTACCCGTGGGTAAGTAAATGGTGCTGAGATGAGCCATTCCAGAGATGATTTCATGGAATAGCATCTGCCATATTGCATGTGAGCAGCCACTTATATAGTGGAGGCCAATCTGAGGCAATGTGCTAACATACCCTATCCAGCACAACTTATTTGCACATTACCTCAGATTAGATAGTGAGCACTCCCATCACCAAGGTATCTATGTGGAAAAAGCACATTAAGATGTGGAGAGGAGTGCAGGCAAATCTGCAGGCCATTTACTGGCTACCAACACTACTTCAGAATTCAGTATTCTGACTTCTGGAGAATGGTCTGCTATGCTTCTTACTTAGAAGCACAGTGTGCCAGGTAGGGTGGCTATGAGGTCATGACTTTATTTTCTCCTGTAGACTACCTAGACCTATAATCATCCCAAAGCTTAGATATCAGCATAAGTACAAAATCAATAGCAGTCTGGGAGATATGTTCCCACTACAGCTCAGCTATCCTACCACATTAGGCCCTGAATATTCCAACATAGCTGAAGTACAAGAAAAAAAGACCTTAAAATCAAATACATAAAGATGATAGAGGTTCTTAAAGAAGAAATAAATAAATCCCTGAAAGAAATTAAAAAAAACCACACACACAAAGAAACATTTGGAAGAAATAAATAAATCCCTTAAAGAAAGCCAAGAAAACACAAGCAAGCAGTTAAAGGAAACCAATAAAACTGTTCAAGACCTGAAATAGAAATAGAAGTAATAAAGAAAACACAAACTGAAGGAATTATAGAAATAAAATATTTAGGAATTTGAACAAGAACTGCAGAGACAAGTTTCCTCAGAATACAAGAGATAGAAGAGAGAATCTCAGATATTAAAAATAACATAGAAAAAAATGGATATAAGGGTCAAAATTAAATCTAAAAAAATTCATGACATAAAACATCCAGAAAATCTGGGACACTATGAAAAGGTCTAACTCAAGAAGAGTAGGAATAGAGGAAGGAGAAGAACCATAGATCAAATACCCAGAAAATATTTTCAACAAAATCATAAATGATTTTTTAATCTAAATGAGATACCTCTAAAGGTACAAGAAGTATACAAAACACCAAATAGTTTGGACCAGAGAAGAAAGTCCCCTGGCCATATACTACTCAAAACACTACTTGTACAGAAAAAGAAAGAATATTAAAAGCTGCAAGGAAAAAACTACTAACTAACATATAAAGGTAAACCTATTAGAATTATATCTGACTTCTTAATGGAGACTCTAAAAGCCAGAAGGGCCTGGACAAATATGTTGCAGACTCTAAGAGACCACATATGTGAGCCCAGACTACTGCATTCAGCAAAACTTTCAATTACCATACATGGAGAAAATAAAATACTCCATAGTAAAGCCAAATTTAAATAGTATCTATCTACAAATCTAACTCAACAGAGGGTACTAGATTACAGTGGTTCTCAACTTGTGAGTTGAAGCCCATTTGGGGGTTAAACATGCTTTCACAGTGTCTTAGTCAGGGTTTCTATTCCTGCACAAACATCAATGACCAAGAAGCAAGTTGGGGAGGAAAGGGTTTATTTGGCTTACTTCCACATTGCTGTTATCACAAGGGAAGTCAGGACTGGAACTCAAGCAGGTCAGTAAGCAGGAGCTCATGCAGAGGCCATAGATAGATGTTCTTTACTGACTTGCTTCCCCTGGCTTGCTCAGCCTGCTCTCTTATAGAACCCAAGACCTCCAGCCCAGGGATGGCACCACCCACAAGGGGCCCTCCTCCCTTGATCACTAATTGAGAAAATGCCCCACAGCTGGATCTAATGGAGGCACTTGCCCAACTGAAGCTCCTTTCTCTGTGATAACTCCAGCCTGTGCCAAATTGACACACAAAACCAGCCAGTACATACAGGGACCACAAAAAGCCATCAGAAAATATAGACAATTATATTACAGTTCATAACAGTATCAAAATTTCAACTGTAAAGTAGCAATGAAAATATTTTATGGTTATGGGTCACCCCAACATGAGGAAATATATTAAGGAGTTGCAGCATTAGGAACATTGAGAACAAATGCTAGAATGAAAATTCCCACCTAAGGTGGTTAACAATACCCATTAAAATTGAGGAAATATATAATCTCACACCAGCAAAATCAAAAGAAGGGAAACACACACACACACACCACCAGCACCATCAGTACCATCACTACCACCACCACCACCACCAACAACAATAAAACATGAATTAACAATTATTGACCATTACCTCTCATTATCAATAGACTCAATTCCCCAATAAAAAGACACAGACTAACAGAATAGATGTGAGAACAGGATCCATCTTCCTAGTGCGGGGGGCTGGGGGGAACCACCTCAACATTACAGATAGCCATTACCTCAGAATATAGGGTTGAAAACGATTTTCTAAGTAACTGAACTTAAGAAACAAGCTGGTATGGCCATTTTAATACCTAACAAAATAGACTTCAAATGAAAAGAAATTTTAAAAGACAGGGAATGACTTCATATTCATCAAAGAAAAAATCCAAAAATCCATCAAGATGATGTTTCAATTCTTAACATCTATGCTCCAAATGCAAGGTCACCCATATTTGTAAAAGAAACATCACTAAAGTTTAAATTACACATTAACATTCATACACTGAGAGTAGGAAACTTGAATACACATTACTCACCAACAGACAGTTCATCAAAACAAAAACTAAACAAGGAAAGACTGAAAGTAACAGACAAAAGTGCCTACATTAAAAAAATTGGTGAGATCCACAATAGCTAAAAATATCCTGTACAATAAAAGGAGGTATAACCATCCCTGATTTGAAGCTGTACTACAAAGCAATAATAATAAAAACTGCATGGTATTGGTACAGAAACAGTCAGGTTGATTAATGGAATAGAATTGGTGACCCATAAATAAACATACACATACAATGGAAAAAAGAAAGTCTTCAATGAATGATGCTGGTCTAATGTATGTCTGCATGTAGAAGTACGCAAATGGATGTATATTCATCACCCTTCCCAAACTCAAGTCCAAGTGGATCAAAGACCTCAACATAAAACTGAGTACACTAAATCTAATAGAAGAGAAAGTGAGGAATAACTTTGAACACATTAATTTAGGGGAAATTTTCCTTAACATAACACCAATAGCTCAGGCACTAAAATCAAAAATTGATAAATGGAACTTCATTAAACTGAAAAGCAAAGGGCACTGTCAATAGGACAGAATGACAGCTTACAGACTAGGAAAATATCTTCACCAACTTTTCATCAGACTGAGGGCTAATATCCAAAATATATAAAGAACTCAAGCATTTAGACAATGATAAACCAAGTAATCCAATTTTTAAAATAGGGTACAGAGATAAACAGAAGGATGAGCTGTTCTCATGTCTCTCCTTCTCTCTCTCCGATTTAAAATCAAAAGAGCTAAAAAGCCATGTTCAGAGACTCTCAGAGGCTTAACAGAGAGACAGAAATGGTGGGGGTTGGGGGAGGCTGACAGGGATACAGAATAGTCTGTGGGAATAAGGTAAAGAACCATGTTGGTGTTTACTGAAGCTGTCTACTGTGGGACCAAGCCACAGCATCACAGGTCTTAGCTAAGCCTCAGAGTCAAATCAAGATAAAGAAGTAAGGTGCAATACTATAGAATCCATAGAGACTATGAAAGATAGATAAGTAGGGCAGACAAATGGATGCTAAGTCCAAATGGATGAAAGGTGAACAGTTAATAATTTGACTAGGCTGCATCACTTGTGGGGACAAGGAAAAGAGGAATCCCTTTGCTTCTTCTACTCTTGATGAACACATCTATGGTAAGATAACACATGCCATCACCATTGTAGTTAGTGTTACCAAAGTTATTTGGATCAGAGCCTGAGCCCTGAAAGCCCTAACACACTAAGCTCAGCCACCCATCCTCAATACACCAAATAATAGATGATTGATAATCAACAAGTAATTATTCAATGTGGTAAAACTGGCAGGAATACAGAGGCCCACCGATAACTCTCTACCAAGTTCATCTGCAAGGTTTAAGCTCAACTAAGGAGAACTAGTCAGAGTGATCCTCCCACACTCTGTTCCAACCTCATTGTCTCAGTCTCTCCTACAATGTGGTCTGTCAACTTGTCAAAACTTTATGAAATCTCATTTGTGTAGACACATAACACTTGTGGCTAATACTAGGACCCCAGCTGTCTCCTTCTCTCACTATGGGAGATTTGTGGAAATTCTTTTTTTTTTCTTTTTTATTTCTTTATTTATATGCGAATTTCTCCATTCCCAGTTTCCCCTCCA
>NC_045030.1:12928126-12933699 GCF_008632895.1 Mastomys coucha
GCTTACCCTTCCTTCAGTCTCTGCTCCATAGTTAATCTTGGCAACTCCTCCCGTGGGTATTTATTCCTTTGAGACCGTCATTTCATTAGTCTGATAGGCAAAGAGAGGGACATAAATATCTTCTTACATATTTTCTGTTCCTGTCAGGGTGGTTACATTAGATGTCTTCCTCTCTGCAGAGTCCAGGTGAGGATACTATATCCTTTCTGGTGTGTCTGGTAAGTTCTCAGGCCTAGTTTCCCAGGTACAATTTTAATATCCCTATGTGTCCATATGGTCCCAATTTACTTTGATATTTACAGAAATACAACCTTTTTACTTTTAGAAATAAATTGTTATTCTGTGCCTTGTGGGTGACACCAGACAGCTGGTACTGCTTATGTGTCCACCAAGATGTTGAGTCATCCTGTGTTTTAGATAGCACTCTCATGGACTCAAATGAAGTCTCTCAAAACAAGGCACAGCCTCATAAACTACTGTTTTATACAATATCGAGTACCTTAGAACAGAGAGAGCATAGCCTAATCTGAGTAGCAGTACTTAAAGGACTGGGTTGCTGAGCTAAATTAAACCATGAAACCAGAAAGCACAGCACACTAGTATAAGAATAATTAGGGGCAGGATAATTATGCTCATATTCAGCTAAAAATACCTGAAACGTTTTCAGGTATTCTTAGTGATGTAAATCCATTTCTTTGGTCATAAATTGTATAGTGATAAGTTGCTAGATAACCTGCTATAATCTCTCTCATTTTGAATATAATATACTAACACCGTACATGTGCATGGACAGTGTCCTAGTTTGCTATTGTGCTGCTATGATAAGCACCATGACAAAAAGCAACTTGGGGAAGAAATGGTTGATTTAATCTTACAGGTTATAGTGCATCATGAAGAAAAGTCAGGGCAGGAACTCAAATAAGAGCAGAGACAAGAACCATAGATAAAAATTTCTTACTGGCTTGCTTTCAGGTTCACATTCAGGTATCTTTCCTATGTATCTCAGGCCCTCCTGCCTAGGAAGGTCATCACCCACTATGGGCTACACCCTTTTATATCAAGTATCAATTAAGAAAAAGTTCCACTGGCATGCCCATGGGCCAATTTAATAGAGGCAATTCTTCAATTGATGTTCTTACTTCCTGGATATGACACCTTGACAATGAAGATTAGCCATTACAAACAACATTCTCCATTAAAATAAATCAACACTCAGAGTGCTCTGATCCTTATTAGATATTACCAGGCTTGAAGGTCACTTGGGGTGGACCCTTGTAATCAATCACCAGCTTGTAAAACCAGCAACTGAAACTGTGGGACCATAATTTCTGATAAAAAGAATGGGATCTGAGTCATATCTCTGGCCATAGGTGGAAATATGACAATATAAACTGCCCAGAAGCTCATAAAAGTATTCTAGATTAGATGGAGGCTTTCTGATAAAGAACAAAGACTACCATTATCCCTTTCCTTAAGAAATAATCCAGGTGCTGTTAAGCATACTTGTTTTGGGACATCTAGATTATTCCTAGTTTGGGGATATTATGAATTAAGCTGCTATGAACATAGTTGAACAAATGTACTTGTAGTAGAAATGAGCATTCCTCTACCAAAGAATATACATAGAAAATTTACACAATGGAGTATTACTCAGCTGTTAAAAACAATGACATCATGAAAATTGCAGACAAGTGGATGGAACTAGAAAAAAAAAATCCCGTGAAGTAACCTAGATCTGGAAAGACAAATATGGTATGTACTCACTTATAAGTAGGTAATAGCTATAAAATAAAAGATAATCATGCTAAAGTCCACACACCCAGAGAGACTAAGCAACAAGGAAGGCTTAAGGGGGAATGAAATGATCTCCTGGGGAAGGGGAAATGGAATAGATTTTGAAGGTAGACTGGAAGCAGGGAAGTTGGGAACAGGAGGGATCAAGTGGATGGGAGGAGAAAATACTTGGAAAAACAACTGGAATTGGGGTGCATTTTGGGGGAAAGGTGCAATGGAAACTTCATCTATGAGAGTAACCTACAAAGATTCCTAGTAATGGGAGACAGAAGGCATGAACTGGCCATTTTCTATAAGCAGGCAAGACCTTAAATGGAGGGATTAGGATACCAATCCAACCACAAAACCTTAAATTTACAGATTGTCCTGCCTGCAGTGTGTGCTGGGACTGGAGCCTAACAGAATGATTATCCAAGAGACCAGAGAGACTTCATCCAGCAACTGATGGGAGCAGATGCAGAGTCCCACAGCCAAGCAGGTGGAGTTTGTGGAGTTCTGCCTGCAGAGGAAGGAAAGAAGGATTGGAGGGAACAGAGGGATCAGAGGCACAGCATAAGAACAAAGCCCACAGAATCAACTGACTGGAGCTCACAGGGATTCTCAGAGGTCAGGGAACCTGTAGAGGTTTAACCTGGATCTTCTGTATATATGTTATAGCTGAGCAGATTGGTGTTCTTGTGGGAATCCTAAAAGTGGGAGCAGAGGCTGTCTCTAACATTTTTGCCTATTTATGGGACCCTTTTCCTCCTACTGGTTTGCTTTGTCCAGCCTTGATGTCCAGCCTGTATGTGCCTATTTGCCTGGTCTTATTGTAGGTTTTTATGAAGTGTTTAGTTGATGTCCCTAGGAAGCCTGCTCTTGTCTAAGGGGAGAAAGGGAGTGGATCTGAGAAAGAGGGGAATCACTTGTGGCAGGATGTTGGAAGGAGGGGGGAGAGAGGAAACTGCAGTCTGGATGTAATATGTGACAGAAATTTAAAAAAAAAAATGAACTAGGAGGTGACACTTGTTCCTGCAGAGGAACTAGGTTCATTTCCCAGCATCTATGTGGTGCTTCATAACCATCCATAACTCCAGTTTCAGGAATCCAATTTCTTCTGTGCCACGCACACTCATCTACTTCAGTCACATCCAAAATATCGGGGATAAAATCCTGATTAAGAATAAGAGGCAATAAGGATCCAAAAGGAGTTCTGTGCTTCCTGGATATTCAGACAGTCGCTGGTATCTCCTAACTCAGACGTGTTCCAGATCAGTCTTTCCAATCGTCAACACGCCCTCATAATTAGGCATAAAGGTACCCCAAGAAATGATTCGTAAATGGCTAAGATTGGGCATTGTTTCCTGGCCAACATAATGTTACCAACCTATCCTAGTTTAATACCAAGCTGTCTATAACTTGGAATTTCTCTCAAGGGATCTGCCTTGCCAGAGCTGGCAACAGAGGTCAAGCACATTCTTTAAGGCAGTTAGAAATGTTTTACATACTAGAGAGTAATGAAGGGCTTCCATTCAAGGACATTAGCTAGAAGTGTTAGGTCAGAACTCCCCACTAACTTGCCTCCAGCAGAACCATAGAATTAGCATAGGAATACCAAAATACCTCAACAGGGAGGGCTCCACTCCTCTTCCTCCTGCTTCACACTTAGCTACCAGACCCTGCTGACCTTGGTGTGCTAACACTTGCCTATGTGACCTCAGTCTTGCGTCCCCTGCTGTAACCGCCACCTGCCTACGCGACTCTTGTCATCTGTCCTGCTTGTTGTATGGTATTTAAGCCTGAATTTCACCTTATACAAACACATTCAGATTCAACACACCCTTGTGTCTCGAGTCTGTTTGTCATCTGCCAACTTATTGCCCACCTGACCAGATTCTCATCCTGTGGAAATTGGGGTCCCCGCAATGAACCCGGTCCGCGGCACTTCTGATCTCTGTGGGCATCAGACATACATGTGGTACACAGGTATATATGCAGGTAAAATATTCACATACATAAAACAAAATAAATAAATCCTTTAAAATGTCATTCAGATGGGCTTGAGATAAAGTTTATTTGGAAAAGTATTTGCAAACCATCCATAAAGAACTGGATTTGACCACCTAGCAACACATAAACTGGGGGTGCTAGTACATACATATAATCTCAGAATTCAAAAGATGGAGGAAGAAGGATCATAGGCCAGCTTCAGTTGCATAGAGAGTTCAAGAAAAAGCCTGGGCTAGAGACTCCTCTTGAAAAAAAAATTGACTAGAAATGGGCCTGTCAGTCATCAGAACATGAAAACATCCTTCAGGGGAAACTGTCTACTCTAGAGAATGTAGAAATAATATATAAATCTTGCCTAAAATACAGGTCAACCCTGGCCACTGGCCACTGGCCACTCCCACCTCTTGAGAGTGTTCCACTTTACTCCATAAGCTATTCTATTTGTTTTATACCATGCAGTCTGTTTCTTCTGAATTCTTTCATGGGAAATTCCAAAGACTGGGACACCAAGGAAAATCCAGAACAAGATCCTAGTAAGAAAAGCAATTACCAATACTATAGTTTATCTTTTCTCTAGTAGTTTCTTTAAAAAAAAAATGGTTCTCAAAATTGTGACCTTGGGATTACAACAAATCTAACAAAATTATTTAATTGTAAGTGCAAATTTCAGTACTTTAAATAATTATACCTGTTCTTTCTGGTTATTGACTCCAAATTATAGTGGAATTATTTTGGAGGAAAGATTGGTTTGGCCCATTTTACCATAACCTTAGCTGAAAAACATTTTAGGATTTAGCATCTCACATAGAAGCTAAGCACCCAAGAAATCTGTTAGTACAGTTTCTACACTGTGCCTTTGACACAGGGATATAGCCTGCCTAGTCAGCTGTACCCTCCAATTCAATCCACCATTTATTAAAAATAAACTTAACAATTTGGTCTACCAGTCACTCTCTTCTATTTTTCCCTTAAATTCTCCAAACCCACCAGAGATGTGGAAAGGAAGAAGGGCCATTGACTTGACCTCGTTTAAAGCCCTAGTAAAGATTTTAATAATTTCTATCTCAGGTACCTTTATACTATGACTGTGGTAGTTGTTAAAGAGGCATACATTCCTCTAGTTCTTTCCTACTCAAAGAAGGGCATGGGAGCCATATACCCTGGCATCAGAGATGGCACTGTTATGAATGCACAGTATTGGTGAGGCCTCAGACTTACAGACTTGTAAATGCTCTCCATTGCAGAGTCAGATCATAGTAGCTTGTCAGAAGTACAGCCTCAGGTGCTTCCTTGCCACAGAAAATACAAACCTGAGCAACTCCTTCTTTGTTCTCTTTCAGCACTTAACACACTCCTTTCTTGTGCCACAAGATTTCCATTATCTACTAACTGGGTTTCTAGAAACAAAACTAAAAATGCAGTCATACAATACTTTTCATATTTTTATTGAGACAAAAGTCACCATTTGACCCAATTTAAAGCAGTATTAAATTTCACCAGAAATTGGTAGATTCCTAATGTTCTGACACTATCTCCACTATGAATTCTAGAACCTCTCTATCATTATCCCAAAGTAATCTGACACAAATCCATATTCCCATTTCCCCACCTCCTGGTAAACATGACTCTACTTTCTATTTCTGTATATTTGTCCATTTCATGCATTTCATTGTAAATGGAATCAAACATGCTATAACCATTGGGTTTTTATTTTTGTTTTTGTTTTTTGGTTTTTTGAGACAGGGTTTGTCTGTGTAGCCCTGGCTGTCCTGGAACTAACTCACTCTGTA
>NC_045030.1:12933709-12934370 GCF_008632895.1 Mastomys coucha
TGAGATTTCATTAAACAGATATGCAAAAATTTATTTATCCTCTTATCAGCTGGCAAACATAGGTTTATTTCTACTCTTTGGCTATTGTGAGTATTGATACTACTTAGATCTGTACACAAGTTTGTGTAACAGCACCACTTTAATACTCTCTCAAGAGAGGGAGAATTATTTCTTTCCCAATGATAAGACCCCTACCTTGTTATCTAATATAAAATGATTAGCTATCAAATCATATACATGTAAACAACAAAAATTGACTAAACAAGTTGTATTTATATATCTGTACATCTATCTGTCCATCCGTATCTATAAATACAATAATAATCAGCAAAGAAAAGGAGGCTATCAATTTGGGAAGGAAAGAGGGGGAAACATAAGAGAAACTAGAGGGAGAAGAGGTGTAAGCAGCCTTTCCATCCAGCGGAAATAAAGAGGCAAACACAAGCCCTTCTCCAAGCAGATTTTATTCAGGAACCCTTATTTTACTTCTTCTTAATAATATCTCTAATCTCATCTAGTATCTCTAGTAGTAGTCTCTAGCAGTCTCTCTAATCTCCTTAGTAGTTGACCATCCTCATCTAGTATCTCTATAATCTCTCTCAGCCTCCCGAGTAGCTGGGACTACTGGCGTGCGCCACCACCGCCTGGCTCATAATAATCC
>NC_045030.1:12943358-12950931 GCF_008632895.1 Mastomys coucha
GCTTTGACAGTACCTGACTAATACAGATGTAGAGGCTCACAGCCATCTATTGAACTGAGTACAGGGTCTTCAGTGAAGGAGTTAGAGAATAGAACAATGGAGCTGAGGGGTTTGCAGCCCCTTAGGATGAACAACAATATGAACTACCTAGTACCCTCAGAGCTCCCAAGGTCTCAACCACCAACCAAGGACTGCACATAAAGGGGTCTGATTATTTTGGCAGCATGTGTATGGTAGAGGATTGTAAATTCGATCATCAATAGGAGGAGTGGACCTTGGCCCTGTGAAAGTTCTGTGCCCCAGTGTAGGGGAATGCCAGGGCCAATAAGTGGGAGAGGGCGGGGTGGCAGGCATAGGGAGGGGGGAGGCAACAGGGGGTTGTTTTTGTTGTTTTTGTTTGTTTCTTTGGTTTTTTGGAGGGGAAACTGGGAAAGGAGAAATTTACATATAAATAAAGAAAATATCTAAAAAAAAAAAAAAAGGTGTGCATTACCTCATCTGGCCAAAACTATATTTGTTTGTTTGTTGATTGTTTATTTTTTTTTTCCAGGACAGGTTTCTCTGTGTAGTCCTGGCTGTCCTGAAACTCTGTAGACCAGGCTGGCCTCAAATTCAGAGATCACATTCTTCTGCCTCCCAAGTGCTGAGATTAAAGAGTATACCACCTGTACCTGGATCAAAACCAATTGTTAATAGCAGCAGCACCATGTTATGTTCCTGCTAGCAATGTATATGTATTACAATTCTCGATGTCTTCAATATTTATTATATTCCTTTTTAAAAAATACATCCCTTTTATTGAGTATTGAACACACTCCCAGTGTGGTTTGCTTTGTATTTCTTTAATGATTAAGAATGTTGAATATCTCTTTCTGTCTTTCTTGGTCAAATCTGTTTTCGAACATGGTCTATTAAAACCCTTTGTACATTTTAAAAACTGTGTTACTTGTATATTGTTGAGCTGTAAGAGTTCTGTATATATTCTGGATATTAGATCCTGAGCAGATACGTACTTTACAATTATACTCTCCCACTCTAAGAGTTTTCTTTTCATCTTCTTGGTGCTGTGTTTTCAGTTTAATGACTTTAGTAATTGTATTTATGAGGTGCAATGCTATATTTTGATTCTTATGTTTAATAGGTAGTGAATAAAAGAGGGTAACAAACAAAGAAAATCAGATTCCTCCATCATCTCCTGAATTTTGTTTATTCCACTTATTGTGGTTGTCTGTAAGTTTAGTGGCTTTTTAAACGAATTTCACATTCCTTGTAATATACAGCCACTGATATTTCTATTCTATTATCCTATTTAATTATTCACTTTACATTCCTCATTTCCTGCCAGTCCCATCCTCACGCCCTCCCCTTCTCCTTAGAGAAGAGGAGGCTCTCCATGGGTACCACCCTGGCACATCAGGTCACAGCAACACTAAGCAATCCTCTCTCACTGAGTCCAGATAAGGTAACCCAGCTAGGGGAAAGAGATTCAAATTTGTTCCTGTCTGAAAGAACTGCAGGGACAGAAATGGAGAGAGCTTGAGGAAAAGGAGGTCCAGGGACAGGCCCAAATTGGGGTCCAGCTCACGGAGAGGCCTCAAGGCTTTACACTATTATTAATTCTATTGCGTGCTCACAAAAAGGGGCCTATCATGACTGCACTCCAAAAGACCCAACAAGCAGCTGTAAAAGTCAGGTGTAGATATTTACACCCAGCTAATGGACAGAGGCTAGGTGCTCATGTGGTTGAATTAGGGAAAAGCTGGAAGAAGCTGAGGCTACCATAGGAAGACCAACAGTCTCAACTAACCTGGACTCCCGAGATCTATCAGACACTGAGCCACCAACCAGGTGGCTGATACACCAGCCAATACGAGACCCCCAATACATATACAACAGAGGACTGCTGGGTCTGGACTCCATCAGAAAAGATGCTCCTAACTCTCAAAAGATTTGAGGCCGCAGGGAGTGGGGAGGTCTGGCAGGGTGTGAGTGGGGGGTGGAGACATGCTCTTGGAGACAGGGGGGAGGAGTTATGGGATCTAGAACAGTCAGACCTTGGAATAGGAGGGGGATAAAGTATGGACTGTAAAAAAATATTAAAGATAAATAAATAAATAAATAAATAAATAAATAAATAAATAAATACAAAGGCAGGCAACAGAGTCAGGGAGAACCCTCTCCCCACTCTAATTGTTAGGGGACCTACATGAAGAACAAGCTGCACATCTGCTACAAATGTGTAGGGAGCCTAGAGAGTGCTCTTTGGTTGATGGTTCCATCTCTGTGAGCCCAGGTTTGTTGATTCTGTAGGTTTTCTTGTGGTGTCTTTGACCCGTCTGACTCCTGCAATCCTATTCCTCACTCTTCTACAAGACTCCCCAAGCTCCACGTATTGTTTGGTTGTGGGTCTCTCCTTCTGTTACAATCAGCTGCTGGATAAAGCTTCTCAGGAGACAGTTATGGTAGGCACCTGTCTACAAGCATAGCAAAGAATCATTTATATTGTCAGGGGTTGACTCTCCTATGAGATAAGCCTCGTGTTGGGGCAGCTATTGGTTGGCCATTCCCTCAATTTCTGTTCTATCTTTGTAGGCAGGACACATTTCTTGTTGAAGGCTTTGTGGGTGGGTTGATATCCCCATCATTCCACTGGAAGTCCTTCCTGGCTAAAAGATAAGGCCTCTTCAGACTCCATATCTCTACTGCTGCTAAGAGTCTCAGCTAGGGTCACTACCATAAACTCCCAAGAGCCTCTCCTGTTCCAGAGATGCCACCCCAACACATACCAATTTCTGTACTTTCTCTTAGCCTCTCTACCAACCCAACCTGATTTCTACCCTGATTCCATCAGAAGTGCATGGAAGGAACAGGATGGGAGAGGAAATGGGAATGGGGACAAGGGTAGGATCAGGCTATTTTATGATCTTAATAGTCAATTGATTGTAGGAGAGAAATTTACTTAACTATTCTAAAGCATTGTCCAGTTGCCAAGAACTACATGTTTTGAGGCATGCCATCAGCACCCAATATGACAGATCACAACTGTAGCTTTCATTTATGAAGTGCTTCTATAAAGCCCTAAAAGTCAGACAGAAGTGAGAGCTGGTACCGGTCCATTAGGTATTTATTGAGCATGCACACAGCTTTGGATATATGGATAGTCTTCTGGCTTTCCAGAATATGTTTGAGCTTCTTAAAATTCTTATTTTCCTAAGTGTAGTTGTACCATTGTGTACCACACCACCTCCAGTAGGATCTGTGTGACAAGTTCCACAGACTGAGGCAATTGACCTCAAAAGGGGGAGGCCTCCTGGAACCAGTTGTGGAACTCTTCACTGGAGAAAAATCATTTAGCCATAATTCTCTTGGCAACTTTACTGTTTGATGTTTCCTATTCCTTTTCCTATATACAAGATGTTCCTGATAGCCTAGGCCAAAATCTTAAATGAGAATAATGGGTACAACACCATCCCTTGAGATGGAGTCACTAACCATGACCTCATCTCCTGGAAAACCAGCACTTTATAAGTTATGCGTAAGATAATAATGATAAATATAACCTTCCCAACAATAATATTTAACATGGCTGCATGAGTGTTATCGAGGGTAGGTTTTGGTATCTTGTATAAGAAAGCTTTAAATAGGAAGAATTAAAACAGTTTAAATTTGTGCTTTGAAAAGTTACAGGAGAACAGGAACTAGAGGTTAAATAGTAACTGATCATAAAAATTCATTAGCTTGTGTTTGGATCAAATAATCATAATCATATCTGTTCTACCTGGCTGCTTCATTGAATATACCTTTTTGAAGTTGTAATACTTGAATGATTTTGTGTTTGTCTTGCCAAATGATTATTACACTGTCTGTCCTATTGTATTGCTTCATTGAACACAGGGTTTTCACTGTTATAATACCTGTTTCTTTATGCATAAAAACCCTTGCTTGAGAGCTGCAAAATACACTCAGATTCAAACTGCTTCTGTATTTGTTTCTGTTTGTCACCACCGAATCCTTACCCACTTGGCCTCGAGAACCCACATCTGAGGGACCCCCATACCCGGCTGGGGTGGTCCGTGGCAATTGTATATGGGGAGGGTTTCTTTCAGTAAGTTCCCTCCATGTGCTAAAATCTGTAGGTGCTAATCTCCTGTATGAAACTAGTATTTACATAGAATATATATATGCATATATATACATATATATACATACATATATATATATATATTTCCTTCCATTTGTTTTAATTCATCTCTGTGTTCCTTATAATACCTAACACAATGTAAATGTAACAGAATGTTATATTGTTATATTTGTGGAGTTGCGACCCAAATGTCAATATATGTGTAGTTTGGTTATAGACCTTTTCCCTGAATGTGTTTATCCATGTTTGATTAAATGTACACTTGTGGAACTCCCAGATAATGGAGGGATGACTACATCTAATTCCATGACTCTCCATTTAGACACTTCAGTCAGCATGTTGTTTCCCATAACTGTTTTCCATAACCTCCGCTAACACAAAAATGTGCCTTAGTGCTTGGCTAACTCAACATTCACTGATAGGAAGCAAATCTTTCAAACTAGTCTTTCAAGCAGTCACCAGGCAAAGTCACTGAGAACAATTATGGAAAATGAGCTATGCTTTGCTCCTTGTGTACTGGTACTGGGGGGTTTGTGTTACAGTCAAGGGTATTGCTGAACTTAGGCACAAAGCATCAGAATAACATAAATAAAAATATCACTAAGCATAGTAATTATAACAACTCAGCTATTTTTCTTGCATATATGTTTCTTGAGTTGTTCTACATTTTTGTTAGTTTTGAAAGATTAAGAAATATTGATTCTCACCTCCTTTTCAGGTGCATAGCTGCTTAAAAGATTGATATTTGAAATGGCTTACTCTGGTTCCTTAGTTGATGGCATCCCTCTGTACACATGCATTTAATCAGATGAGTCCAGTACTTGGAAGATCAAATGCATTTAAAGATCAACAGTTTGTTTACCAAAAGGTCTTCTCAATTTTTTTTTCTAGTGAGAAAGTATTTCTCTTAGACTTACAAGAAAATGAACTGTGATCCATGCTGTCACATTTAAATCTTGCATCACAGATGTGCATGGCAAACAAAAGCAGTAAAATGAGTGCTGATATCACAGGTTACCCTCACAGTGTGAGAGAGCAAGATGAAAAGAAACTAGAAAAGAGTGAGAACAAGATAGGTGGGCAATGTTTATCCATGTCTCAGCATTGAGCACTGAATTCTTTCCAGGATTCTTTGGATCAGAGTCTGGTTGCTGGTAATCTAACAAGCTGTGCTTTACCACTGAGTTCAATAGATCAATTAAAGACACAAGAAATAATGAAAAGTAGAGAAAGGAAATTTACCCTAAGGTGTGACTACATTGGGAATGGGAACAAATAAAGAGGCCTAGTAATTCCCTCCTAATTCTAACCTCAGGGGACATTGACTTGAGGCTTGGTTTTAAATAAAAGGCAAGAGGCATGCATAATTAACAAATTCCAATCAAGGTGTGGTCCCACACATCATTGACCCTCCACTGTCTCAGGTCTTGATCTGCATGACAAATTGTCAACACAGTGTAAAATCTTTTCCTGGGAGGCAAGTGCATCCCCTTGCTAGTGCCAGGGTTTAAGGCTTTTTCTTTCCCCCCAGCATGAGATTCTTGGGAAATTCTAATTCCTTGAGGTCTATTGTCTCAAAAGGATAATAGCCAACTTGAAAGGCAGTTGCCTCTCTTTAGAATATCTTTCCCTCCCACCAGGATGATTACATAATGAGTAACTCAAGCCACTCGAAACCTGTACTTTTGCTATCTCAAAACAAGCATAGACAGGTAAAGTCAAATCAATGATACAGTTTACCTCTTGGAAAACTGTAATAATATTGATATCATTGTAAACTGCTGCAAAAGAGAGCAAGAGACCAGACGCTTTCTGCCACTAGAGCCAAACCCTGTAATCAGACGGGATTGCAACTGTCTAAAAAGAATTGTATTTAATTAGTTCATTGTCTCTTATTCACAAATTACTGCTCTGTGAATTACAGGTAATCTATTTAGAAGACAATAGCATATTTAAGCAGTGTTCATTGGGAAAAGAAAAATATATAATACACTTATATTTAATATTGTTTGTTGTACCAAGAGAGCATAAGATGAAAGTTAAATTTATTGGGAAGACCCAGAAAGGTTGTAGAATTTGATCATTGTATAATCTGTGAAAGAACCTGGCTATTTATATTTATAAACCATTAAATCAATTTCTTTTAGTGACCAGAAACTTTCCCAATAGCTAACTCCACTGTTTTCTCTTACTTATTACTATTAATTATTCTAAATTATTAATTATTCTAAATATATACAAAATATGTGTAGAAGATTAAGCCATACACTTCATATCCAGTTTTAGAAGTATTAAACTTCACTGTTTATTTATATTAATTATAGATATATTACAAAAATACTATTTAATATTACTTTTATACTATAAACTAATATTGTTTCATTATGTCTGGTGATTTGCATAGGTACTATTCTCATTATTTATTTCTAAGTATTATATAATTCTCAAAGTAGCCTATCATTCATGCAGAAAGAAGTACATTTTGTCCTTTTTTCTTCTCCTTTTTTTGTTTATTTATTCTTTAATCTTTTTTTTTTATACTCCAGAATTTATCCCCCTCCTGGTTTACCCTCTGATTTTTTCACATCCCACACCTCCTCCTCACATCTCCAAGAGAATGTCCCCTTCCACCTCACCAGACCTCAATACTCCCTGGGGACCAAAGTCTTTGGGGTAGGTATGTATGTTGTTCATGTGTGCACCAATTTTCATTTACTCTCATTATTGCTCATTTGTAATTTTAATCTGCTTTTGGTAAGCAAATGTTATCTAAATCATATTTGTTACGTTTTATAAAAGCCAAGGATACATTTTATAGAGCATGGTATGGTGAGTGGGTAGGGGTGCCTCAGCAAGCCTATTCTGTGGCGTTCATTCACCCTGAGGTACCAGCCATAGACAGGTGTAGTATAGAATAGAGTTTATTTGGAACATGGGAAGAGAAATTGAGAAAGGAATAAAGACAGAGAAAGACAAAGAGAGAGATGGGGGAGGGAGAAAGCGCTCAGGGAGAGAACAGAGTCAGAAAGAGAAGTGGCAGAGAGAGGGAGAGGGGTCAAATAACTCCTTTTATAGCAAGCCAGGCCTACCTGGCTGTTGCCAGGTAACTATTGGGCCCAGCCTCGAAGGAATGCCAACAATATTGGTTCTTTGAAATATCTGAAAATATTTGGCAACCTAGTATGAGTAGAAAGTGTCCCATAATATAGTAGTGGTGACTTAAAGAACAGATAAGATGTAAAAGAAGAGTGAATCATTGGGGCAGGAGGAGGGGCAATAGATGTTCAGGGACACAGCAAGGGATGGTGTCAGAACAAATGTGTACTTTTTTGTTGTCACTTTTGCCTCAATACTGCATTTACACTTTGTTAGCATCAAGAACCTGCCTGCAGCAGATATGTGGGCGGGTCCACAGACCTGTCACCAAGGCAA
>NC_045030.1:12950942-12958986 GCF_008632895.1 Mastomys coucha
TTACACATGAAACTGCCTGAGCCTGGTGTCTGCAGACGCTTTCTGCCGCGACTCAAAACCCATCACACTTCCTTAGATAACATAAATAAAAACTTTATATTGTTCTATTTTAATATCCTGTTATCAGGTAGTTACAAGTACACAATTATTATGTTTTTGTTTCTTTTAATGTCTTGATGTGATATGTAGTATTAGTTGGGATGGGCTCTGTAGTGATAAATGATTCCACAATGAATGTCTTGAAAGAGTAAAAGTAATTTGTTTTCATATGACACACTATATGTTCAACATGAGTTGACTTTATTAGTTTTACCTCAGTATGCTACCTGCTCCTATGATCACCGAAGCAATGGGAGAAGAAACTGGTGACCTGTACAATGGTCATAAATTTATTGACAAAATTCTTATGTCTTCTAAAATGTTACATTGTTAAGAGAGAATAAAGGATGCAAAAGAAGTTTGCTTGCTATTAACATGCCCAATTAAATACTCTGCTTATACATTTACTTTTATTGTTGCTTGTATTTTTGAGATACAGTCTTTTATTATATAGTGTTGACTGAACCTAAAATTACTAAGAAGCCCAGGCTGGCCTCAAATCTGCCATCCTCCTGTCTCACCCTTCAAGAGCTTGGAATACAGGTATGCAACACCATGTGGTATGTATTCTTCTAATCATGCATTTCATTAATAAAGCATGAAGTTTTTCATTATTTCTATTATCCCTCAGCCTAGAATTTAAGGACTGCTCATTGAACACCATGCTAATATAGTCATTGCTTAGAATCCCAGCTGTCTGCTAAAAGGTAAATGGACAAACAAAAATTTATGAAGCTAACAGAAAACAGTTTCATTTGTTTCACTATTCATTCTTTTTAAATTTGTTAAATACTTTTCCCCTTAGCCTTGAATAAAATGCTACATTGGTCTTTAGTTTTTGTAAGTAGTAGTTTTTAATAACAAGCCTTCTTGTCATATTCAGTGAGAAGAATACATTCATTTTAGTACTTCAAAACATCTAATCACATGTCTAATCCATTCATTCTTGCTTCCAAAAAAAAATCCTTAACACAATGAACACAATTCATTAAAAAAAGAAAAAGAAGTACAATTTTATTTATTTTTTTAAAATATTTATTTATATATTTTATGTATGTGAGTACACACTGTAGCTGTACAGATAGTTGTGAGCCTTCATCTGGTTGTTGGGAATTGACTTTTTACAACCTTTGCTCACTCTGGTCCACCCTGCTCATTCTGGTCGGCCCCACTTGCTCTGGTAGACCCCACTCACTCTGTTCTGCTCACTCTGGCCCAAAGATTTATTTATTATTATACATAAGTACACTGTAGTTGTCTTCAGAAGCACCAGAATAGGGTGTCAGATCTCATTATGGGTGGTTGTTAGCCATCAAGTGGTTGCTGGGAATTGAACTCAGGACCTCTGGAAGAGCAGTCAGTGCTCCCAACCACTGAGCAATCTCTCCAGCCCCAGAAGCATAATTTTAAAACTGGGTAAAGTCATGTAGTCAATAGTGACCCACAGTCAAAAATCTAACACAGTGTATCTTTCTCCATGACTTTGGAGCTAAAGGTTCAAGAATTTTTAAGATAGAGAATAAAATTATATATAAGTCATATTTCAGTGCCCACAAATAAAACTGTATTACAGCATGGCCACCCCAATTTGTTTACCATTTCTTGTGAGTGTTTGCTGTACAGTGGCAGGGTCCAAAACTTATTTGTTTTTGGTTAACATTTTGTGGATTGATATATACATTGTAGTGTTCAAGAGCTTTAAGCAAAACAATGAAAATCTGCTTATCCTACTCATGTTTTAGGCTGAAATGGTCCTACTGATCAATATCTCCCCTGCTCAGTGGCCCTCAACCAATGAGTTAGAGACATTCCAATTCTATTGACCATTGAATGGGTTAATTCTGAGGGAGGTATGCATGGGCATGTGCATGTGTGTGCAATTATAGCCTGGGCTGACCTCAAATCACAATCCTACTCTCCTAGCTTCCAAGCGTTGGAATTACAAGTGTGTGCCACCAAGTCCAGTTGGAGGTATTTTTGCTTTTTATTTTAACATTCATCTATCAGACATTTTTTTACAAGTCCCAGTTACCCACTCTAACAACTAGTCTAATAATTAAGTTTTGACAAGTTTCTCCTACCCTGTTCCAGTATTATTTGTCTAGTTCCCTGTCAGCATCATCTGCATTCCCATCTGTCCCTGAATCTGAAGTCCTTGTGTCTGGATGTACTTTGAGAATCCAACTTCTGTCTAATATTGGCTACAGATTCTCCAAATATCCTCATTCTCAGCTAGCTAGCACCTCAGTTTCAAAATCAGTGTTAAAACACTGAGCTGTCAGCATCATCTCACAGTGGAAATTCAGTGAATGTGAAGAACAAAGATTATCAAAATTATAAGGACTAATTCTAGTAGTAACTTTCATGTACTTTGCTTTTTAGCCAGATGTCACAAATCCTTTCTAAGTTCATCAAAATTTTTCAATATATTTCTCCCATACTCCTCTTCTGCACCTCTTTTTACAGTACTAGTCTTTAACTATATTAGTCTAAAGTAATTCATATACAATAAGCAAGTGTTGTACTACTGAGCTACTTCCTCAACACTCTTTTTGTATTTTACTTTGAGACAATTTCTCAAGGTAGCCTTTGTTGCCCGCGCAGTCGTCTCGCCAGCAAGAAGACACGCGGACACTAGGATCCTTCTGCAGCAAGCGTTTATTGCCTCATCCAGAGGAAAAAAGGACCGAGCCAATAATCGGCACTGCTTATATACACCACAGTGCTGCGTGTCCGCCCATGATTGGCTGTTTGCTCATCACCCCACGTGATGCCCCGGGATGGGCCGTGACTTGGCGTCTTTCACTCTACGCACATGCGCAAACAGTTGTTTACCAGGAGTCGACAGCAGAAGTAGGCGCCATCTTGTCATGGCAAATGCCTCTCCAGCTCTACCGCTCTCCACAAGCCTTAACTTCACTCTAACATAGGCAGGCCTTGATTTTTCTATGCCTCTGGAGGAGTTAGGATCTCAGGATGATAAGACAAGGCCCGGATTGTTTATCTGTTTATTGAAATGAATTGATTGACTTTTGAAATTTAGACTTTCACAGTTTCATAGATATGTATTGTTCCGTGTTCATAGCCCTGCTTATTATATTCTCTTGAACCTACCCCCATGTACCATATTCCTTCTTTCCAGTTACACTTCCTAATTTCATGTTTTGTTCTCATTGTTTTATATTTATTTAATTTATTTTATACATATGAATGGTTTGCCTCCATGTATGTATGTGTAATTAGTGTTTTCTTGGTGCCTGCAGAGGTCAGAAGGTCATGTAGAAGTCCTTGAAACTGGAGTTATGAATAGTTGTAAGCCAACATTTGAGTATAAACCTGTGTCCTCTACAAGAGCATCAAGTTCTCTTTTTTTAGTCATCTTTCTAGCCCCTATGTCTTTATGTGTGTATAGGAGGTTGTCCCATTGTATTTAATTAAGAGTTTCCTTCATGATTATGGGTAGGGAGGGTATTTACTGGAACAGAACAATGCATCAGCGGCTACATCATTATACAGTATAACTCCTCTTTCCCAAGTTTTAACTGCTGAAAACTCTGGGAGAGATGGATATCTCATGACCCTCTCCCCCATCCATGATGGAGTGTTACTGAAATTTATTTTCATCAGATATATAAAACATAAAAATTCTACATATTAATATTATACCATAGTTTTCTGAAATGTATTTCTTTCACATGTTTAAAATATTTTAATATGTATGTAAAACACAAAATTATATTATGTAGTAGCATATAATGATTCAATACATGTATGTGTTTTAAAATATTTATGTCAAATTAAATCTATCTCCTCAAGTATCTATCAGGTTTCTAATATACTTCAGTGCCTCTGCTAGGATCTTCACATTAGAATATTGAGATTGGAAAAAGCTAAAGCAAATTACAGGAACACTATGTATTTTCAGGACTGATAGATCAAAGGGAAAGGATGGAGTAAAATAAGGTTTTGGACTTCCAGAAAATAGAAGAAGTCAGGGAAATTAGCCCACGTGTTGTGGTGTTACAGAGGTTCAGATTCAGATTCTATAGTTCATTACATACATGCTGTATGCTATTGGGAAAGCCCCCTTTTCAGGTCTACCATTTTTACTGAAATAGATTAATTTCTCATATAATATATCCTGATTATAGTTTCCCTTACTTCCATTCTTCCCAGTTTCTCCCCATCTCCTCTCCTCCCCAGATCCCTCTCTGTCTCTCAGAAAAGAATAGATTTCTAAGAGATAACAACCAAACAAAATATAATAAAGTAAACCAAAATTTTATAAAATACAATAAGATGAAGCAAAAATTTTTGTATTGAAGTAGGGCACAGCAACCCAATAGAGTCTAAGAGACTATTTTATTAGTCTGTGAAGTAGTGATTTACTTCATGGATAAAAAATCTTAAATGAATAATGTGTGATCAATAGATACTAGCTTCTGTAATTCTTCCTTCCCTGTGAGTTCATTTTTAAATAAGGTATAATATTGGATAAAAATTCTGACACTTCCTATAGTTTCCCCTGTGTCATGAAGATCAGGGACTGGCCTTCTAGTAGCACAAACATTGACTACTAGGAAAAAGCTAAATGTCCTTGTCCTGCCCCAGAACTTACAGATCAACACTTAAATAAGAAAATGACATATTTTTCTCATTTCTTAGAGGAAACCTAAACTAGCTGATAGTCTATTTTCTTTGAAACACAGCAAAAATTAATGACAGTCTGGGAAGAAAATGTTCCATCTACTCTTGGAATAGGCAAATCTTTATCTTCTCATTAGCATTAGTGTTCCTTTCTGATAAGAATATTCACTGGGCAATGGTGGCACACGCCTTTGATTCCAGCACTTGGGAGGCAGAGGCAGGTGGATTTCTGAGTTTGAGGCCAGCCTGGTCTACAGAATGAGTCCCAGGACAGTCATGGCTACACAGAGAAACCGTCTCTTGAAAAATAAAAAAAAAATAAAAAAAAATTAAAAAAAGAATAAAAGAATATTCATGTACTCTTTTTCCTTTTTGTTTTCACTTCTTGAGATACTCCTAACTGTAGATGCTTTGAATTTATAGTTTTTATTTTATTTTATTTTTGATTGGACCATTTCATATACGTGTACTCTATTTATATCATCCCCTTCTCCCTCCAACCCCTTCCATGACATTCCCTGTTTACTGTTCTAAAGCTGGTGGAACCTAGGAGAATGGAGCTTAAAATGAGGTGGACTAAGTCTCATGCAATAGTCAGAGCAGCAGACAGTTTATACCCTAAGGGTTAAGAAAGGTCACATGAGTAAAGTTCTCATGAGTTCAAGCTGTATATAATTACAAGGACAAGCCATATGTGGCAAACATATTTTTCCATAGAGACATATAAACAAATAACAATAACAAGTTGTAATGAATAATCTAAAGCAAACTCACTCCTACCCATTACACCTGGGAGGGGAAAAAAGCACATTCCAAGAACAAATCTGTGTTTCTGAAGAAACTGGGGTCACAAGATTCTAGTCTTCTTTTCTTGGTTGAACAAACCCTCAGAATTCCCCTCATGGCTCTACTCTTGAATTGTGTGCCACAGCACCCCACTCTCTCAAATTCATGGACTTTTTTCTTTAGTTATTATTAACACACATGCAGAGAGAGAGAGAGAGAGAGAGAGAGAGAGAGAGGGAGAGAGAGAGAGAGAGAGAGAGAGAGAGAGAGAGAGAGAGAATAGATATAACCTGCTGAGTCCATTTAGTGTTGCTCATGTGCATATGTTTATGTTTTTAAGGCTGACCACCTGGTATTGGATAACCAAATATGGGTTTCATCCTGGGGAAGACTGATTCAACCTCTCTCACTAGTCATTAATTTTCTGCAGCACTTCATCTAAGGACTAGTGGTGAGTCTCTGATTACATCATCCATGTTGGGATGTCAACTGTGGTTCACTTTTTGGCTCTTATTTGGGAAGCCATACTGTTGAGATTTCATGAGTGCAGCTTTTCTGTCATATAAATAAGATACAATCTTGCAGCAGACTTTCTGGTCCTTTGGCTCTTAGAACTTTGCTGTTGTTTCTTCCAAAATGTTCCCTGAGCCTTATTTGCAGGGGTTATGTTGTAGATGTAGTCATTGATGTTGGGCACCCTACAGTCAGTTCATTCTCTGTATTTTGACTAGTTATGACTTTCTGTTAAACTTTATGCTGCTAAAAGAAATCTTTGGCAATGTATGAGAGCTACAGTTATCTCTGGTTTTGAAGAAAAGTATTTAGAATGAAATTAGGAATTATTCTGGTCTAGTAAACTATTGGTAGTAGGATCTCTCCTCTAGTGTCCATGACCTTATCAGCCACAAGTAGTTGGCTAGGTTTCCAGTACAAGAGTAATTTACCTGTTATTTGGCCTGGCTTAAATACAATTAGACTATTATTGTATAGTGCCAAGATACAAGTGTCATTGTTATAACTTTCAGAGATAGCTTGCCATATTTGTCATTGTTGAGATTTGTAGCTTTTCATAAAAAATTATAATTTATTTCTATTACTAGATGTTCCATGGACATTTTGTCTTTCACAGTTTTTGAGACAAAGTATTCCTCTATAGCTCAGGCTGGCATCAAACTCACAGTTATCTTTCTGTCTTAGTCCTCTGAATGGTGGGATTACAGGCTTATACCCCATAGTCTGTATCATTTGACATTTTTATTCATGAAGAAACTAAAAAGGTGGTGCCATTGTTATTCTTTTGACCATTCCCTCAATAGACAATTATTGATGATCTACTAAAAGTTAGGGTACAGAAGTTTTCAATGTACAGAACTTTCTAGCTTCTGGGGGCCTTACTTCTAGTGGGGGAAGAAAAGGGTAAATAAAAAATTTAAAGCCTCTTCTCTCTGTTCTGTCATTAATTAAACACACACACATACACACACTCATGTACACACACACACACACACACACACACACACACACTGGGGGTAATTTTGTATAATCTTGCATAACCTAGTCTTTTTAAGGTGGTGGTACGAACAAACAGAAGAAAAATTGGGAAGCTGGGAGCTCTTAAGTGCTATATTGAATTTCAAGGAAAAGCAGCTCAGTAGGGAAGAGACTTAACCATATTGGGACTTATCTTGATTTTTATAATTTGGAGCCAATCTTTTGAGCTATGACTACAGCTACCATAGTCATAACCACAAACCTAGTCATGTATTTTTCTGCTTAAAATCTAGCAAAACAAGAGAGTTATGAAAAACCTGGACTCACTTTCATCATTGTGCACCAAAGCTCCTGTGCCAACAGTCTGCCTTGTTCATAAGTATCTCTTTGTCCTCTACTAAACTCCATAGAGTCTAGTGATACTGACCTGCCTGAAATTTCATTAGCCATACTGTTCCAGATGAGACATGGTGCACACAAGATTCATCCCAGGTTGAAGGCCCTCCAGAAAGCAACCACTGGCAGCCCCAGTTGGACTGAAGCCCTCTTCATGATGTTTTCATAACACTTTGTATTAGGTTGAAAAAAACATGTGACTCCAGAATATTAGGACTCTCCATTAAAATGTACTGTAAGGTTAAATGATTGTAAAGTGAGAGAAACAATACTCACTGAAAACCTCACAGGCAAGCAAAAGTTACATATTAAAAGAATTCACAGAAGGGGCAAAAAGGAAGGACTAGGTATCTCATACTAAATTGTTTATGTAGTCACTAAATGTCAACCACCCACGTGCCTGACGAAACCAGGAATAGAAAATAAACTAGATCAACTCCCTTTCACATGGTGTTCATATTTTGGGAAAAACATATTTATAAATCAGTAAATACCTACCACTTCCTGTGAATAAGTTGAGTAATGCAAACATAGTAACATGAAACTTTAATAGCCTTACTGGGTGGTGGTGGTGCACACCTTTAATCCCAGCACTTGGGAGGCAGAGGCAGGTGGATTTCTGAGT
>NC_045030.1:12959090-12959715 GCF_008632895.1 Mastomys coucha
AAAAAAAAAAATAGTCATAGCCTTATTAAGTAGATTTATGAATATTCTAGATGATGGGGATTCACTGTATTTTCCCATTGAACTAGTTCAGTAAATTAAAATGTCCAAACGGTGACAATGGTGACAAGGTGCATATTGGATTTGTGCTCCCAAGAGTTAACCTCAGGCACAGAATTACGAGTTTAATATTGTCAGTTGCTTAAAAATTTATACTCATATATGGCCCCCTTGATCCTCAAAATTTAAGTAGACATTGTACTCCATGTGTGCATGAGTGTGTGTGTCTGTCTGAGTGTGTGTGTGTGTGTATGTGTGTGTGTATCCCCATGCATATAGATACATATATATGAGTAGGCATATTTTGTGCATGTATACCAGAAGTCAACCTCTATTGTTAGTCTTCAGAAGCTGCCTTGTCTTTTGAGACAGACTTTCTTACTGGCTTGGAGCTCAACAAATAGAATAGACTGGACTCTCTGACCAGTAATCCCCAAGAATTTCCTGTCTCTACTTCCTCAACACTAGAATTACAAAGAGAGGTCTAAGATCATGAAGGCTTTTTTTTATAACTTTTATTGCATTATGATGAGAAAAGTTACATGATTTCAATTTATCTGAATTTGTT
>NC_045030.1:12960145-12961001 GCF_008632895.1 Mastomys coucha
TTTGACTTGAATGAGTGACTTTATTCTCAGCCCACAGAGAACAGGTTACATTCATTTAAGAAATGGTGGGTGTATTAAAATGGTCTATCCATAAAGTCATTCACAAAGTGTTTCAATGAACAATGGTTCTGCTTCGAGGGTGGCACAGACATTAGATGAGGGTAAGAATTTGGTTCATTAGCTGTGATAATTTGGAAAAGCATTCATCTCAGAGAAAAAGTAACTTATAAAGTCCTCTTCTTCAGACTTGATACAAGAGTTACAAATGTCAAGCAAAGCATTCAGGCTCACTTTGTTGTTCTCTTACAAGCCACCTCCTTACTTAGTTGTCTATGTTTCTTTTGGGTATATAAATACTTTTAAAATATATAAGCTGTTCTGAAAACCATAGTATGGTGTAAAAACATGAAATAAACAATACTACTAATAGAGAGGCTGAGATAGGAGAAGCAAGATTTCAAGGCCCTTATGTTGTACACAGCCAGACACTGTTATGAACAAACAAGCTGGAAGTATATATAGATTGTACAATATTGGACCTATTTCTACAATTACCAAATTAGAGAGACCATTAGATGACAATCCACAAATTTCTAATTCCTCATATTTTTGGATTTCACTAACTTAGGATATGTTGGTAATATTAATTTTCATATTAAGATATTAAGAAAAAGTAATTGTCACTTCCTGTTGTTTTTATTGTAAGAGGTGGAATTAGGTTTGTGTGGATTTGCTGAAAGATTACTTTCTTGCTTCTTCTAGGGTGTAGTTTTGCTCCTTATGTTATCCTTTGTAGGGCTGGATTTGTGGAAAGAAATTGTGTAAATTTGGTTTTGTCATGGAATATCTTGTTTTC
>NC_045030.1:12961861-12980710 GCF_008632895.1 Mastomys coucha
AAGGGATTTTTGTGTTTCCTTTTGAAGGGCTTCTAGCTGTTTACCTGTGTTCTCTTGTATTTCTTTGAAGGTGCTACTTATGTCTTTCTTAAAGTCCTATATCATCACTATGAGAAGGGATTTTATATCTGAATCTTGCTTTTCTGGTGTAATGGTGTGTCCAAGACTTGCTATGGTGGGAGAATTGGGTTCTGATGGTGCCAAGTAACCTTGATTTGTGTTGTTTATTTTCTTATGCTTGCCCCTCACCATCTGGTTATCTGTAGTGCTACCTGCCCTTGCTAAATCTGACTGGAGCTTGTCCTTCCTGTGATCCTGGTTGTGTCAGAATTCCTCAGAGTCAAGCTGTCTCTGTGATCCTGTGATTCAGGGCTTGTTATAGCACCTGGGAGTGGAGTTTTCTCTGAGTGTTGTGGGACTGGCTGCGGAGCTTGCTCCCAAGGTCTACTCAGTACACCAACCCAGAGAGACAGGAAGGAACCCGAGCTACTGGGCTGGTGGAGTTCCTGTGTGCCTGGTCCAGCTGGTCCCAGTTATTCCCTGTGTTGGGACAGATGTTGCATCCTCCTCACCTGTAATCCTGGGTGTGTCAGAGTGCCTGGGAGTGAAGCTTCCTCTGGGTGTTGTGGAACTGGTTGTGGAGCTTGAGCTCAAGTGTGCTCAGGCCACCAGCCCAGAGTGACTAGAAAGTACCCGAGCCACTGAGCTGGTGGAGTTCCTGTGTCAAACCTGAAGGCTTTATTCCAAATCATATAAGTTATTTATGATAGAATTAGGTCAAGCAACTGGGTTTTCTTTTATTTGTTTTCTTTCCTTTTTTGTTTTGTTTTGATTCTGCTTTTTGAGACAGTGTTTCTCCATTTGGCCCTGGCTGTTCCAAATTTGCTTTGTAGACTAGGCTGACTTCCAACTCAGAGATCCACTTGCCTGTGAGTACTGGAATTAAAGGTGTGTGCCACCACTGCCTGGCTAGAAACTGGGTTTTCTATCTGAAACCCATAGTTCATTTTAACATCTAAGAATTCAGTAAATCTCTCTGTACCTGCCTTTTTGTTCTTGTCACTGACACAAAGGAGGTCCACAGGAGCATTTCCCTGACCATTTGGTCTCTTCATTCACTTATCTCCCCATACATTATTTTCTTCATCATCCCTATTCTCAGAACAATAGAAAAGCCTGGACCCTTCTCTCAGGTATGTGATCTATTATTGGGAGGAAAGAAATAGCTTCCCATCGAGAGACCTGAGATAGACTGTTCCCTGTGGCCCAGGAAGTAAATCAAACCTGTTGTCATGGTTCCTTCAGCTTCCCAGATTTAATGATCCTGGTCTATATTCAGAACACTTAAAACAGATTGATTTCCCAGGCAGTTTAGATAAGGAGTTTATTTTCCAGGAGTTTATTGATAGATTATAATGCAGATTTTGTTTTTTTACTTTCTTCCTTCTCTTCCTGTTTTTCCAAGCATACTTATTTTCAGAATTCATTCTGTCAAACTTGGCAGAAACACAAGAAATGGGAATGAAGGAAGAGTAAATGGATAAGGATGGAGAGCTCCAAAGGCAGTACTAAATTTAAAAGACAGAATGCCCTACACATTTACTAGACTAGTGTGTTATGGCTATTTCTGATAGGCTTAACTTGATGGCAATCTGTGTCCCATAATTTCTGGTATCTTGCTAAGAAAAGTCATACCATATAGGGGTAGCCTATGCAATTACACTTGACTCTAAGCTTCTCAATAGTCAAAACAAGGGGGAAAACAAGGCCAGAATAATGTACTGTACCCACAAAATCATGACAAATAAGTTGCTTAGATTTATATCTTTTCCTCTTTATTGTCTTCTTTTTCCTTTCTTCCTCTTCTGCCACCACAACCACCACCAATAATAATCATTAATAATAATTATTATTATAAGGGAAGCTTGTTTCATAGGCCATTGAAAGAAGACATTGAACTCTGTTCCCCCAGATCCACTCCCTCAGTCTCATATAGCACTGCAAGAGATTACCAGATGTTGCCACTCATTTCCCCTACCCACAACTCCTGTATATCCCATGGACCATCCCTTTTTAACCTCCCTTCCCACCTTATCCGCTCTGCATCCCAGCTGTAAAAACCATCAGGCATTCCCTGTGAACACACCAGATGAACAAGTTGGTAAAAAAAAGGCATAAGACAGCCATCACACTTACTGAAAATCCAGAAATGAAACAGAAACCAATGAACAAAACACCCACCCAACAAACACTAACCTAGATAACAGCACCTAGAGTTACAGTCATCCCAAACCAAGATGGTTAAACTCCAGCTTAAGAAAACAATAACAGCCTGGGCATTATGTTTCCAGTAAAACCCAACTATCTTACCACAGCAGCCCTTGATACTCCAACAGAACTGGAGCATAAGAAAAAGACTTTAAAACCAACTATATAAAGATAATAGAGGTCTTAAAGCAGAAATTAATAAATCCATTAAAGAAGCTAAGAAAACACAAGCAGTTAAAGGAAACAAATAAAATTGTTCAAGACCTGAAATGGAAATAGAAATAATAAAGAAAACACAAATTGAAACAATTACAGAAAGGAAAAATTTAAGAATTTTAACAGGAACTACAGAGACAAACTTCCTCGGAAAACAAGAGATAGAAGAAGGAATCTCAGATATTAAAAATACCATAGGGAAAAAATGAAAAATAAAAATACCATAGGAAAAAATGGATATAATGGTCAAAATTGAATCTAAAAATTTATGACACAAAATATTCAGGAAATTTGGGACAGTATGAGAAGAACAAACCTAGGAATATTAGGAATAGAGGAAGGAAAAGAATCACAGCTCAACAACCAAGAAAATATTTTCAACAAAATCATAAAGGAAAAATTTCCTAACCTAAAGAGGAAGATGCCCACAAAGGTACAAGAACTATATAGAGCACCAAATAGATTGGACCAGAGAAGAAAGACCCCTTACCACATAATATTCAAAACACTAATTATACAGAACAAAGAAAGAATATTAAAAGTTGCAAAGAAAAATTAGCAAATAACATATAAAGGCATGCCTGTTAGAATTATACCCAACTTCTAAATGGAGAGTATAAAAGTCAGAAGGGCCTAGACAGATGTGCTACACATTTCTTAAGAGAACACAGATGTGATCCTGGACTATATCCAGCAAAATTTTCAATCACTATAGATGGAGAAAATAAGGATTTACCCAATAAAGCCAAATTTAAACAATAGCTATCTAGAAATCCAGCCCTACAAAAGTTGCTAAAAGAAAAAAATCCTTCCTAAAGAGGTTATCTACATCCATGAAAATAGAGAAAACAATCTCAGACCAGCAAAACCAACAGAACACACACATACACAATTACCTACCAGTACAACCAACAGCAAAATAACAGGAATCAAGAATCATTGGTCATTGATATCTTTCAATAGTACTGGTCTTAATAAAAAGACACAAGACTAACAGAATGGATAGAAACCAGGAACCATCTTTCTGCTGCATCAAAGAAAGATACCTTACCATCAAGGATTGACTTTACCTCTGGGTAAAATGTTGGGAAAAGTTATTCTAAACAAATGGACCTAAGAAGCAAGTTGGTATCTCCATTTTAATATCTAACAAAATAGACTTCAAACAAAAATTAATAAAGAGACAGAAAAAAAACCTCTTCATATTTATCAAAAAATACACCAAGATGATATTTCAATTCCAAACTTCTATTCACTGAATACAAGAGCATCCATGTTTGTAAAACAAATAAATACTACTATAGCCTCTAAATCATATAGTAAGTCCCATATACTGATAGTATAGTGTCCTAATGGATAGGTCATCTGGACAAAAACTAAACAGAGAAATACTAGAGCTAACTGACCTAAATAAAATGGATGTAATCAATATTTACAAAATATTTCATCCACACACTAAAGAAAATATTTTTTTCTTAACCTCATGGAACTTTCTCCACAACTAATCATATACTTATACATAAAGCAAGTCTTATTAACCCCCTACATCCTATCAGATCCCCAAGGATTAAATCTAGATATCAACAACAATAGAAACAACAGAAAGTTTATAAAATCTTGGAAACTGAACAACTCTACTATGAAAAATTAGTCAAGACAGAGTTTTTTATTTTAAAAAAAGAGTTTTTAGAATTCAATGAAAATGAATACCCAACATATCCAACTCTAAGATATACAGTGAAAACAATACTAAGAGGAAAGTTCATTGCATTAAGTGCCTTCATTAAAAAATTAGAGAGATTGTTAAGTTTCGAACCTGGGCCAAATAGCTGAGGTGCTTATTTAACATATCAAAGCAGACTTGACCCTGACTCCCTTCTCCCTGCAATTTCTCAGCCTCTCCCTGAGTGGCATATACCTCCCCCTACCTTGAACCCTCCAGCCAAGGGGCTAGGCTGCCCTTTCTTATGTAATCTGACCATTTTGGTTACCCTCTATCTTTGTACCTTTGGCCTCCTGGCTGCTCCACCTGATTCCCCTTTCTTTTCTTTCCCTTTCCCTCCCCTCTCTTCATGTGACACAGCCTAGTCTTGTCATGAGTAGTCTGGAGTCTACCAGATATTCCTGCTTTGGCTATATTTTCACACATATCTACAGTAAACATTCTTCTCCACCATACCTAGAAGCAATCCTTTTTTCCCTTTTGATTTCGATCTTTTCACTCATACTATCAATTTAACAGTACACCCAAAAGCTCCAGAACAAAAAGAAGTAAGTACATCTAAGAGCAGTAGATGACACCAAATAATCAAACTGAAGGTTGATATCAATAAAATAAAAACAAAGAGATCAGTACAAAGGATTAATGAAACAAAAGTTGATACTTTGAAAAAATCAACAACATACACAAACCCTTATCCAAACTAACTATAGGACAAACTAAAGAAAAGACTATCCAAATTTAACAAAATTAGAAACAAAAAGGAGACATAAAAACAAACATCAAGAAAATCCAGAGAATTATTAAAAACCTCTTCTTCATCAAATTGGAAAATATAAAAGAAATAGATAATTTTTTCAATAGATACCATTTACCAAAGTTATATCAAGATCAGATAAATAATTTAAATAGACATATATCCCTAGTGAAATAGAAGTAGTCATTAAAATCTCCAAAAATTGGGAGGGGGGCAGATGGTTTCTGCAAAATTCTATCAGATTTTCAAAGAGTTATTCCAATATTCCTAAAAATGTTCCACAAAATACAAATGGAAGGGACATTACCAAATTCATTTTATGTAGCCACAGTTATTTTGATAACCAAAAAGACATAAAGATAATACAAAGAAAGATAATTATAGACCAATTTCCTTTATGAACATAGATAAAGATTAAAAAAAAAAGAAACTCAATATTCTGATCCATCCTAGAGAACATGCTGGACTCACAACAGTTGAGAACCTGCTGCACTCAGAGCAGTTGAGTACCCACTGCACTCGAAGCAGTTGAGGATCCACTGTACTCAGAATAGTTGAGTATCAGCTGCACTCAGAGCAGTTGGACAGCAGCTTGACTGCTCCATTGAAGACCCAACAGTACAAAGGCCTTCCAGGAGATCTACTGCAGTCAGGGAAACAGATCAGCAGCTTCTCTGTCCCTGTGAAGAGCCCTCAGTTGGAAGGCCCCACAGGTAGTCTGCTACAGCCAAAGCTGCAGGCCTACCAGGAGACCTGAAGCAACCCAGAGACAAAAGATGCAAACTCCAGATAGTCACCTGGAACAACAAGTACCAGGGATATCCAGATGGTGAAAGGCAAGCACAAGACCATAAGCAAGAGAAACCAATATACATGGGCATCATCAGAACCCAGTTCTCCCACCATAGCAAGCTCTAAGTACAACAACACACCTGAAAATCAGAAATCTATCCTAAAATCCTATTTCATGAAGATAATAGAGTCCTTTAAGGAGGATATCAATAATTCACTAAAGGAAACACAGGAAAACACAGGTAAATAGGTGAAGGTATTGAATAAAGCAATCCAAAACCTACAAGTGACTCAACACACCTATAAAATACATAAGCTAACAGATTGGATACACAAACAAGACCCAGTATTTTGCTGCACACAAGAAACACACCTCAATAACAAAGACAAACACTATCTCTAAGTAAAAGGATAGAAATGTAAATTCCAAGCAAATGGTCTCAGAAAACAAGCAGGAGTTGTTATCTTAATATCCAATAAAATAGACTTTCAACCAAAAGGTATCTAACTTGATAAAGATGGAAACTTCATATTCATCAAGGGGAAAATCCATCAAGAGAAAGTTTCAATTCTGAACATCAATGCTACAAATGGAAAAGTACTCATATTCATAAAAGAAACTTCACTAAAGCTCAAAACACACACTGAACTATGGTTCCCTGATTCCATGGGAAACCCAGGAGAGCTCAAGAACTAGAGTCCACTGCAATCTTGCTTAAGAGTCCTTTATTACAAGTCTCAACTCAGATCAAAAACCTCACAGCATAGGACAGGAGTGCTACCAGAAGCTTGGGTGTCTTGGCACTTACATACAGCATAGTTAGAAATTCTTTGAATGTTTAGGGTGAAGAGGAGGGAAGGCAGGTGAGTTTAAATCGTAATTCAGACACGATACCATTTGGTAGAGCAGAATTGCAAGACTGAGAGGGGGATTCTTCTGACCTAAAGATTATCTTTTATGGGGCTACCAGGAACTAGTTTTATGGCTGGCCATAACTGTCTATGATCTATAATTACTTTTCTTCTATGATTTAAACGTAGGACCCTAATCTCCTTTTTCTTTTTCTTTTTTTGTTTTGTTTTGTTTTTTGTTTGTTTTTTGTTGTTTTTTGTTTTGTTTTTCATGGCAGAGTTTCTCTGGGTAGCCCTGACTGTCCTGGAACTCACTTTATAGAAAAAGGACAGGTATAGCTGCATCTGGGAAGATCCCAGCTGGTTAGCAGGGAGAGTGCTAGTCTAGGAGCCACTGGAGCCGGAGAGTTTTGTCATTTGTGTCAATCAAACTGGCACCCATAGCTCCTTGAGTCCTCTGGGAGCAGCTAGGGAGTGGGTAAGAATCCCCATGTTTACTGCAGGGATGGGGGAAGCAGGGGCTGGGGAAAGCAGAACTTCAGAGGCAAGCTACATGTGTGCTCTACCATGCTTGCTATGGAAGAGAGCTAGGAGGACTTCTGCAGGGGAGTACAGAAGCCAGCAACCTATGCACTTCAGAACCCCACACAATAAGAGTGGGAGACTTTAACACCCCATTCTCACCAATGAACAGGTCATCGAAACAGAAACTAAACAGAGATAAGGTGAAACTAAGAGAGGTTATGAGCCAAATGGATTTAACAGATATCTACAAAACACTTTACCCTAAAACAAAAGAATACACTTTCTTCTCAGCACCTCATGGTACCTTCTCCAAAACTGACCATGTAATTGGTCATAAAACACCCTCAACCGATACAAGAAGATTGAAATAATACTATCAGATCACTGTGACCTAAGGCTGGTCTTCAAGAACAGCAAAAACTACAGAAACTAATATACATATGGAAACTGAACAACTCTTTACTCAATGATGACTTGGTCAGGAAAGAAATAAAGAAAGAAATTAAAGACTTCCTAGAATTTAATGAAATTGAGGACACAGCATACCCAAACTTATGGGACACAGTGAAAGCAGTGAATAAAATCAGAAATGAAAAGGGAGACATAACAACAGAAATGGGGGAAATTTAAAAAAAAATCATCAGATACTACTACAAAAGCCTATACTCAAAAAAAAACTGGAAAATCTAGATGAAATGGATGGTTTTCTAGACAGACAGATACCACATACCACATTCCAAGAGAAGGTAAACTAAACAGGCCCAAATGGCACAAGGAAATAGAAAAGTCATTAAAAACCTCCCAACCAAAGAAAAGCCCAGAGCCAGTACAGAATTCTACCAGACTTTCAAAGAAGATCTGATACCAATTTTCCTCAAACTATTCCATAAAATAGAAAGAGGAGGAACACTGCTTAACTCGTTCTATGAAGCCACAATTACTCTGATACCTAAATCACACAAGGACCCAATGAAAAAGAGAACTTCAGACCAATTTTGATTATGAATACCAATGTAAAAATACTTAATAAAATTATTACAAACCTAATCCAAGAAGATATCAAAAACTATCATTCACCACAATCAAGTAGGCTTCATCCTGCTGGGAGCCATCTCATTAACCATGGCCTTATGGAAATTTATTATGTTACACATACAGCCCTGAGAGAATTTGTGTAATCTAACAGTAAGAATATTTGTGGGTGTTTGTGGAAATTTACTAGCTTATACATACAGCCCTGAGAGAACTTGTGTAGTCTAAAAGTAAAAATGTGTAGGTGTGGAGGACACTGTGACTGCTGGTTCTAGAGATTGAAGATTGCCGCCTGACCTACGAAAAGCCTCCGCTGCTCTTCCCCACTCCTAGAAGCCTCCTTTTGTTTATACTTATATTGCCATCCCTGAAGTAAAGTTTTCAAAGCTTGATCAGACACCTGTCTTGCTCTCATTCTTCATGTCTCTTGTCCTGCCTCAGTCTCTCTAACCTGCCCTAGGTCACTGCTGAATGCCCCGTGGATCGGGGCATCATCCCAGGGATGCAATGGTGGTTTAGTATATGAAAATGCATTAACACAATCCAGTATATAAACAAATTAAAAGAAAAATCATGTGATTATCTCCTTATTTGCATAAAAATCACTTGACAAAATACTGCACCCCTTCATGCTGAAAGTATTGGAGAGATCAGGAATTCAAAACCATACCTACACATAATAAAAACAATTTACTGCAAACCAACAGCCAACTTATCCAGCTGATAACTTATCCAGAGAACTTATCCAGCTGATAACTTCAGCAAAGTGGATGGATATAAAATTAACTCAAATAAAACTTTACTAGCCTTCCTTTATACAAAGGATAAAAAGACTGAGAAAGAAATTAGGGAAACAACTCCCTTCACAATAGCCACAAATAATGTAAAATATCTTGGGGTAGCTCTAACAAAACAAGTGAAAGAAAGACCTGAATGACAATAAGTTCAAGTCTCTCGAGAAAGAAATCAAAGATGTCAGAAAATGAAGAGATATCCCATGGTCATGGATTGGCAGAATTAACATAATAAAAATGGCAGTCCTACCAAAGACAATCTATAGATGCAATGCAACTCCCATCAAAATCCCAATACAATTCTTCAAAGACATGGAAAGAGCAATTCTCAAATTCACCTGGAAAGATAAAAATCCCAGGATAGCAAAAGCAGTTCTTAACAATAAAAGCATGACTGTGGAAATCACCATTCCTGACCTCAAGCTTTACTACAAAGTAATAGTGATAAAACTGCATGGTATTGGAACAGAGGCAGACACATTGATCAATGGAATAGAATTGAAGACCCAGAAATAAAAACACACACCGGACACTTGGTCTTTGACAAAGAAACCAAAAATATACAATGGATAAAAGAAAGCATCTTCAATAAGTGGTACTGGTCTAACTGGCAGTCTGTATGTAGAAAAATGAAAGTAGATCCATATTTGTCACCTTGCACAAAGCTCAAGTCCAAGTGGATCATGGATCTCAACATAAAACCAGATACAATGAATCTAGTAGAAGAGAAAGTGGGCAACAGCCTTGAACTCATTGGCACAGGGGGGAATTTCCTAAACAGAGCTCAAATGGCTCATGCTCAGGCTCTAATATCAAGAATTGATAAATGGGACCTCATGAAACTGGAAAGCTTCTGTAAGGCAAAGGATATAATCAATAAGACAAATCGGCAACCTACAGATTGGGAAAAAGTTCTTCACTAACCCTACATCCAATAAAGAGATAATATCCAAAATATATAATGAACTCAAGAAGCTAATCACCAAAAAAACAAACAGCACAATCAAAAAATGGAGAATATAACTAAACCAAGATTTCACAACTATGGAATCTTGAAAAGCTGAGAAGTACCTAAAAAAATGTTCTAAGTCCTTAGTGATCAGGGAAATGCAAAGCAAAATGACCCTGAGGTTCCACCTTACACCAATCAGAATGGCTAGGATCAAAACCACAAGTGACAACACATGTTGGAGAGAATGTGGAGAAAGAGGAACACTCCTTCATTGCTGGTGGGATTGCAAGCTGATACAACCACTCTGGAAATCAGTTTGGCAGTTCCTCCGAAAATTGGAAATAGATCTACCTGAAGATCTGACTATACCACTCTTGGGATTATTCCCAAAAGATGACCCAACTTGCCACAGGGGCACCTGTTCCACTATGTTTATAGAGGTCTTCTTTGTGGTAGCCAGAAGCTAGAAACAATCTTGATGTCCCTAGACAGAAGAATTGATGCAGAAAATTTGGTTCATTTGCACAATGGAACATTACTCAGCTATTAAGAATGAAGATATTCTGAGTTTTGCAGGCAAGTGGATGGAACTAGAAAATATCATCCTGAGTGAGGTAACTCGTACCTCAAAGGACATACATGGTATGTACTCACTAATAAGTGGATGTTAGCCAAAACAAAAACAAACAAAAAAGTACAGAATACCCAAGATATAGTGCACAGATCTCAAAACAGTCAACAAGCATAAAAGCCCAAGTGAGGATGTCTCTGTCCTATTTCAAAGGGGAAAAAAAGCAATCAAAAAGTGGGAAAGAAGGAAGGACATGGGATGGAAAGTGGACAGGGGCAGGCGGTGAGGGGAGAGGGGAATCTGATCTAATATTGGGTGAGGGAAAAGGACTGAAGCCCTGAGGGACAGCAAAAAACAAAACAAAACAACAAAAAAAACGAAACAGGCAACCTTATGAGATAGGAGGTTGGGGGATCCTCTAGAATGCACCAGAGACTTGGGAGATTAGAGACTCTCAGGATTCAAAGGGAAGAACCTTAGATGAAATGACAGTAGAGAGAGGGAACTTATAGAGCCCACCACCAACAAGAAGACAGGGCATCAAATGAGGGATAGGAAGGCCATTCCATAGTCACAACTCTGACCCATAATTGTTCCTGTCTAAAAGAATTACAGGGATGGAAATGGAGAGGAGCCTGAGGAAAAGAAGGTCCAGTGACAGGCCCAAAGTTCAATCCAGCTCAAGAGGAGATCCCAAGGCCTAACACTATTACTGAGGCTAAGGAACACTCACAAAAAGGGACCTAGCATGAACACACTCTAGAAGACTCAAGAAGCAGCTGAAAGAGTCAGATGCAGATATTTGCACCTAACAAATGGACAGAAGCAGCTGACCCCTGTTGTTGAATTAGGGAAGACTGACAGAAGCTGAGAAGGAGGGCAATCCTGTAGGAGGACCAGCATTCTCAGTTAATCTGGACCCCTGAGATCTCTCAAACACTGGACCACCAAACAGACAACATACATCAGCTGATATGAGGCCCCCAACACACATACAGTAGAGGACTGCCAGGTCTGTGTTCATTCAGAGATGATGTACCTAATCCTCAAGAGACTGGAGGCTCCAGGGACGTAAGAGGTCAGGTGGAGTCGGGGATAGGGTCATCTACATGGAGACAGGATTGAGGAGGAGGTATGGGATGTAGAACAGTCATAAAACAGATGCGGGTTGGGGATGAATAAAATATGGAGTGCAAAATTAAATAAATAAATCAAAAGAAAGAAAGAAACTCAATAAGCCATTTGCAAACTACATCCAAAAATACATCAATAAGAGAATATACTGTGGTCAAGTAGGTTTCATCCCAGAGATACAGGGATTTTCAATATATGAAAATCAATAAATGTAATCCACTATATAAGCAAACTAAAACAAACAAACACATGAGACACATTTCATGATCAAAATTCTGGGGAGATTAGAGACACAAGGTACATACCTAAATGTAATAAAGACATTCAAGAGAAATTCAAATAAACTCCACTTAAAATCAGGTACAAGATAAGGTTGTTTACTCTCTCCATATCTATTCAATATAATTCTTGAAGTTCTAGCTAGAGTAGTAAGACAATTCTTCAGGGTTCAAGGGGATACAAATTGGAAAAGAAGTCAAAATATCATTATTTGTAGATGATATGATAGTATATATAATCAATCCTGAAAATTCAAACAAGGAGCTCTTACAACTGAAAAACACTTTCAGCAAATTGGCTGGACACAAGATTAAATAAAAAAAAAGTAGCCCTCCTATATACAATGAAAATAAACTGAGGGGGAAAAGCCTTCTACAACAGCCTCAAATAATATAAAATACCTTTGGGTAACCCTAACCAAGCAAATTAAAGATTGTATGACAAAAGCTTCAGAGATGGAAAGATCTCTTATGCTCACAGATTGATAGGATTAATGAGGTAAAAATTGTCATCCTACCAATCTATATATTTAATGCAATCTCCCTCAAAATTCTAATACAATTCTTTATAAATATTGAAATTAAAATTCTCAATTTTATATTAAAAAAACAGGATAGCTTAAACAATTCTGAACAATAAAAAACTACTGAAGGGCTCATCATTTCCTCATTCAAGTTGTATTACAAAGCTATAGTCGTAAAACTGCATTATATTGGTACAAAAACGACACGAATCCAACTGAAGACCCAGACATAAATTCACACATCATATAAACATCTGATTTTTTTATAAAAAAGCCGGAAATACACACTAGATAAAGTCAGGAACAGCCCGAAGGCACAGGCCACAGAAGCTGCAGAGCAGCTGGGACAGGGCCCTTCTTCCCACCATTAATATCCAGGAGATGCACCTGTTCCACAGCCCTCTGTGCACCTTTCTCACCATGGAAGAGCTGGTCTCCAGGGAGTGCTCTGACCTCAGGGACTCAGGTGAGATCACCATTTTCATTTTGGTGACTTTCTAAAGCAGGACCAGCCAGAAGGCACAGGCCACAGAAGTAGCAGAGCAGCTGGGACAGGGTCCTTCTTGCATCCATCTTCACCCAGGAGGACATCTGATTCACAGCCCTCTATGCATGGGTCTTTCCAGAAGAGAGCTGATCTCCCAGGAGTGCTGACATAGGCTTACAGACCCACAGGAGGAACAAGCTGCAACCAGAGACAGCAAGAACATCAAACACCAGAGATTACCAGATGGTGAAAGGAAAACACAAAAATCTTACCAACAGAAACAAAGACTACTTGGCATCATCAGAACCCAGTACTCCCATCATGGCAAATCCTGGACACCCCAACACACCAGAAAAGCAAAATTTGGATCGAAAATCATATCTCATGATGCTGATAGAGGAATTTAAGATGGACATAAATAACTCCCTTAAAGAAATACAGGAGAAAACAGGTAAACAGGTATAAGCCCTTAAAGAGGAAACACAAAATCCCTTAAAGTATTACAGGAAATCACAATCAAACTGGTGAAGAAATTGAACTAAACCATCCAAGATCTAAAAATGGAAATAGAGGAAATTAAGAAATCACAAAGAGAGACAACTCTGGAGATAGAAAACACAGGAAAGAAGTCAGGAGCCAGAGATGCAAGCATCACCAACAGAATACAAGAGATAGAAGAGAGAATCTCAGGTGCAGAAGACACCATACAAAATATTGGCAAAACAGTCAAAGAAAATACAAAATGCAAAAAGATTCTAACACAAAACATCCAGGAAATCCAGGACACAATGAGAAGACCAAACCAAAGGGTACTAGGTATAGTAGATAGTGAAGACTTCCAACTTGAAGGGCCAGTAAATATCTTCAACAAAATTATAGAAGAAAACTTCCCTATCCTAAATAAAGAGATGCCTATGAACATAAAAGAAGCCTACAGAACTCCAAATAGACTGGACCAGAAAAGAAATTCCTCCCATCACATAATAATCAAAACACCAAATGCTCAAAACTATTAAAATGCAAATATTAAAAGCAATGAGGGAAAGGGTCAAGTACCATATAAAGGCAGACCTATCAGAATTACACCAGACTTCTCACCAGAGACTCTGAAAGCCAGAAGATCCTGGGTTGATGTCATACAGACCCTAAGAGAACACAAATGCCAGCCCAGGCTACTATATCCAGCAAAACTCTCAATTACCATAGATGGAGAAACCAAGGCATTCCATAACAAAACCAAATTTACACAATATCTTTCCATAAATCCAGTCCTTCAAAGGATAATAAATTGGAAACTCCAACACAAGAAGGGAAACTACATCCTAGAAAAAGCAAGAAAGTAATCTTTCAACCAAATTAAAAGACGATAGCCACATTAACAGAATTCCAACTCTAACAACAGAAATAACAGGAAGCAGCAATTACTTTTCCTTAATATCTATTAATATCTGTTGAATTAATTCCCCAATAAAAAGAAATAGACTAACAGACAGGCTACATAAATAGGACCCAACATTTTGTTGCATACAGGACACTCACCTCAGTGACAAAGACAGACACTACCTCAGAGTAAAAGGCTGAAAAACAATTTACCAAGCAAATAGTCCCAAGAAACAATCAGGAGTAGCCATTTTAATATCAAATAAAATTGAATTTCAACCTAAAGTGTTCAAAAAAGATAAGGCGGGATACTTCATACTCATCAAAGGTAAGGTAAAATCTACCAAGATGAACTCTCAATTCTGAACCTTTATGCTTCAAATGCAAGGGCATCTACCTTCATAAAAGAAACATCACTAAAGCTCAAAGCACACATGGCACTGCACACAATAGTAGTGGGAGACTTCAACACCCAACTCTGCAATGGGCAGATCATGGAAACAGAAACTAAACAGAGACAGAGTGAAGCTAACAGAAGTTATGAAACAAATGGGTTTAACAGATATCTACAGAACATTGTATCCTAAAATGAAAGAATATACCTTCTTCTCAGCACCTCATGGTGCCTTCTCCAAAATTGACCATATATTCAGTCACAAAACAGGCCTCAACAGATATAAAAAGATTGAAATAATTCCATGCATCCTAACAGATCACCATGGACTAAGGCTGCTCCTCAATAACAACATAAATAATAGAGAGCCCACATACACGTGGAAGCAGAAAAACACTCTACTCAATGATAACTTGGTCAAGGAAGAAATAAAGAAAGAAATTAAAGACTTTCTAGAGTTTAAAGAAAATGAAGCCACAACATACCCGAACTTATGGGACACAATGAAAACAGTCCTAAGAGGAAAACTCGTAAGCTCTGAGTGCTTCCAAAAAGAAACAGGACAGAGCATACACCAGCAATTTGGCAGCACATCTCAAAGCTCTAAAAAAAAAAAAAGAAGCAAATTCACAGAAGAGGAGTAGATGGCAGGAAATAATCGAACAAAGAGCTGAAATCAACCAAGTGGAAACAAAAAGAACTATACAAAGAATCAACCAAACCAGGAGCTGGTTCTTTGAGAAAATCAACAAAATAGGTAAACCCTTAACTAGACTAACTAGAGGGCATATAGATATTATCCTAATTAAAAAATCAGAAATAAAAAGGGAGACATAACAACAGAAAATGAGGAAATCCAAAAAATCATGAGATCCTACTAAAAAGCCTATACTCAACAAACTTGGAAACCTGAATGAAATGGACAATTTTCTAGACAGATATCAGGTACCAAAGTTCAATCAAGATCAGATAAGTGATCTAATCCTTCCCATATCCCCTAATGAAATACAAACAGTCATTAATAGTCTCCCAACCAAAAAAAGCCCAGGACAAGATGGGTTTAGTGTAGAGTTTTAGCAGACCTTCAAAGAAGACCTAATACCAATATGCCTCAAACTATTCCACAAAATAGAAATAAAGTTACTCTACCCAAATCCTTCTATGAAGTCACAATTACTCTTATAAGTAAACCACACAAAGACCTAACAAAAAAAGAAAACTTCAGACCAATTTTCCTTATGAATATCAATGCAAAAATATTCAATAAAATTCTTGCAAACCGAATCTAAGAACACATCAAAATGATCATCCATCATGATCAAGTAGGCTTCATCCCAGGGATGCAAGGATGGTTTAATATATGGAAATCCATCAACATAATCCATTATATAAGCAAATTCAAAGAAAAAAAAACATGATCATCTCATTAGATGATGAGAAAGCATGTGACAAAATCCAACACCCCTTCATGATAAAAGTCTTAGAAAGATCAGGAATTCAAGGCCCATACCTAAACATGGTAAAAGCAATATGGAGTAAACCAGTAGCCAACATCAAACTGAGTGGAGAGAAACTTGAAGCAATCCCACTAAAATCAGGGACTAGACAAGGCTGCCCACTCACTCCCTACCTATTCAATATTGTACTTGAAGTCCTATCCAGAGCATTTAGACAACAAATGGAGATCAAAGTGATACAAATTGGAAAGGAAGAAGTTAAATTATCACTATTTGCTGATGATATGATAGTATACTTAAGTGACCCCAAAACTTCCATCAGAGAACTCTGAAACCTGATAAACAACTTCAGCAAAGTAGCTGGATATAAAATTAACTCAATCAAATCAGTGACCTTCCTCTACACAAAGGATAAACAGGCAGAGAAAGAAATTAGGGAAACAACACCCTTCACAATAGTTACAAATAATATAAAATACCTTGGTGTAACTCTAACTAAGCAAGTGAAAGATCTGTTTGACAAGAACTTCAAGTCTTTGAAGAAAGAAATTGAAGAAGATCTCAGAAGATGGAAAGATCTCCCATGTTCGTGGACTGGCAGGATTAATATAGTAAAAATGTCCATCTTGCCAAAAGCAATCTACATGAAAATGCAATCCCCATGAAAATTCCAACTCAAATCTATACAGACTTAGAAAGAGCAATTTGCAAATTCATCTGGAATAACAAAAAACCCAGGATAGCAAAAGCTATTAGCCCAGAAGCTAGTAATACCCAATATACAATCCAGAAACAACAAGAAACTCAAAGAAGAAGGAAGACCAAAGTGTAGATACTTTGTTCCTTCTTAAAAGGGGGAACAAAATACCCATGGAAAGAGTTGCAGAGACAAAGTATGGATCAGAGACTGAAGCAAGGACAATCCAGAGACTGTTCCACCTGGGAATCCTTCCCATATTCAATCACCAAACCCAGACACTATTTTGGATGTCAGCAAGTGCTGGCTGACAGGAGCCTGATATAGTTATCTCTTGAGAGGCTCTGAAAGTGCCCGACTAATACAGAAATAGAGGCTCACAGTCATCCATTAGATTGAGCACAGGGTCTCCAATGATGGAGCTAGAGAAAGGACCCAAGGAGGAACAACAATATGAACTATCTAGTGCCCTCAGAGCTCCCAGGGACTAAACCACTAACCAAAGAGTATACATGGTGAGACTAATGGCTCCAGCTGCATATGTATAGCAGAGGATGGCCTAGTAGGTCATCAATGGGAGGAGAGGCTGTTACCGCCCAGCAGTAACCATAGAAAAGGGTTTTCTGGAATATAGAGTCAGGAGAAAATTGGCTAGCCATAATTATATCTTACCCACGTGGAAAGTCAAAATTAGACAGCACTCAAGAGGTGTGATCACCCAGCCATCTTGCATTTAATAATCCCTTTGTTACAAGCCAACAGGTAGAATAGGTGAGGCAAAACTCCTCCCTCAAGTTCGTCAGCATATAGCCCAATCAGCAGCTTCTTTGGTCTCTGTAGAGGCAGGACTTCTGATGTAACTGGAACCAGGAGCAAGGTGTGGTAAATAGCAGGAGGTGGGCAGAGAGGTGTGGTTATGAGAGGCAGGCAGGGTATGAAGAATCAGCCTTCAAGCCAGGAGGGTTACAAGAGGCCCTTGGCCTTGTGAAGGTTTATGCCCCAGTGTAGGGAAAAGCCAGGGCCAGGAAGTGAGAGAGGGTGGGTTGGTGAGCAGGGGGAAGGGGGAGGGAACAGGGTTTTTCTTTTTTTTTGGAGAGGGGAAACTGAAAGAAGATATCATTTGAAATGTAAATAAAGAAAATATCTAATTAAAAAAAACACACATGCTGATGAATGGTAGTAGGAAAACATTAAAGGTTTTGTTTTTCTCAAGCAAGCCAATATGTTTCTGTAAGAGCAGAAAAGTTTGGCTGTACAGTGGAAATACTACAATCCATGACATACCACAGTCCTGACTCTGAGTTGAAACATTTGTACTCCTGTACTGCAAGGCACATTGCAACTAGAAGAGTACTGCTGGAAACACCTTTGATTCATTATGCATCTGGTATTGATTGAGAAACCTTTGCTATTGCCCCATATTTCACAGACCCCACATTGAGTTATTGACCTAGTAAGGGTCATGATCCACAGATTAAGAAGCTGTAAGATAAGATAAATTGAGAGTGTCTTTGGTCTATAAATCGCCAATTTCTCCAGAACCACTTGCTGAGTTGTTTTCGTATATTCATCAAAACTCAGCTTGGCAAATTTGTAAGAGCCTGTTCCATGGTTCTGTGTCCTTCATTGAGCATTGTGTCTGTGAGTTCAACATCACTATACTGCCTAGATTATCATAACTATATAGTAGGTCTTATTATTGTGTATATTACCCCACCCAACACACACATGCACATACACACACACACACACACACACACACACACACACACACACACACACTTTATTTTTTAATTTCTTTTAGTTTATCTCTGCTGCTGCCCATACTTTTCCACTGACCTTTTAGGGTCATCTTTTGTGCCAGAGTTTTGATGGCAATTACATTAAACCTAGAGTCAAGTAGAGAAATTGACTCTTCTCTCCACTTATTTATTTCTTTTTTTTAATTTAATCTTTTATTTATTTATTTATTTATTCATTACACTCAAGATTTTATTTCCCTCCCAGTCTACCCTCCTA
>NC_045030.1:12981065-12983930 GCF_008632895.1 Mastomys coucha
CAGTATCTGAGACCTTGGGGGTCCAGGTTAATTGAGACTGCTGGTTATCCTACATGGCTGCCCTCCTCCTCAGCTTCTTCCAGCTTTTCCCCAATTCATCCACAGGGTTCAGCCCCTGCAGTCCATTGGTTGGGTACGAATATCTGTGTCTGGCTCTTTCAGCTGCTTGTTTGGTCTTCAGAAGGGCAGTCATGCTAGGTCTCCTTTTGTGAGTGCTCCATAGCTTCTGTAATAGTTTCAGGCCTTTTGACCTCCCCTTGAGCTAGATCCCATTTTGGACCTATCACTGGACCTCCTTTTCCTCAGGCTTCTCTCCATTTCCATTATCCTGAAGTTCTTTCAGACAGGAGCAATTATGGAACAGAGTTTTGACTGTTGAATGGCAACCCCCTCCCTCACTTGTGGCCCTGTCTTTCTGCTTGAGGTGGGATCTATAAGTTCCCTCTCCCTGCTGTGGGATATTTCATCTAAGGTCCCTCCCTTTGAATTCTAAGAGTCTCTTACCTCCCAGGTGCATTCTGGAGGTTTCCCCTTAACCTCCTACCTCCCAAGGTTGCCTGTTTCTATTCTTTCTGCTGGCCCTCAGGGTGTCAGTTCCTCTCCCTCACCCAATTCCACATCTGATTCCCCTCTTTCCCCCCTGCCTGGTCCACTTTCCCTCCAGGTCCCTCCTTCCCTCCCATCTTGTGATTGCTTTCTTCTCCTTCCTAAATGGGGCTGAGGCGTCCTCACTTGGGCCCTTCAGCTTGGTGAGCTTTTTGAGTTCTGTAGACTGTATCTTGGATATTCTGTGCTTTTTTATTTTTTGGCTAATATCCATTTATTAGTGAGTACATACCATGCATAGCCTTTTGGGTCTGAGTTACCTCACTCAGGATGATATTTTCTAGTTCCATCCACTTGCCTGCAAAACTCAGAATGTCCTCGTTCTTAATAGCTGAGTAGTATTCATTGTGTAAATGAACCACATTTTCTGTATCCATTCTTCTATTGTGGGACACCTGGGTTATTTCTAGCTTCTGGCTATCACAAATAAGGCCACTATGAACATAGAGGAATATGTACCCCTGAAGCATGGTGGGGCATCTTTTGGGTGTATTCCACACATGAGTGGCATTTCTAGTTCTTCAGGTAGATCTATTTCCAATTTTCTGAGGAACCTCCAGATTGATTTCCAAAGTGGTTTGCAATCCCACCAGTAATGGAGGCTGCTATGAACATAATGGAGTAACATAATATCCTTGTTACATGTTGGAGCACCTTCTGGGTATATGCCCAGGAGTGGTATTGCTGGGTCCTCAGGTAGTAGTACTATGTTCAATTTTCTGAAGAACTGCCAAACTGATTTCCAGAGTCGTTGTACCAGTTTCCAATCCCACCAGTAATGGAGGAGAGTTCCTTTTCTCCACATCCTCGCCAGCATGTATTGTCACCTGAGGTTTTCTTATTAGCCATTCTGATTGTTCTAAGGTGGAATCTCATGGCTGTTTTGATTTGCATTTCTCTGATAACAAAGGACTTTGAACATTTCTTTAGGTGCTTTTCAGCCATTCGTGATTCCTCTATTGTGAATTCTAAGTTTAGTTCTCTACTTAACTGGTTTTTTTGTTTGTTTTTTGGGTTGTTTATTTTTTTGGTGGTTAGCATTTTGAGTTCTTTATATATATTGGATATTAGCCCTCTATTGCATGTGGGGTTAGTGAAGATTTATTTCCCCATCTGTAAGTTGCTGCTGGTTTGTTTTATTGGCTATCCAGGCCACTGGGGCAGAGGCACAAGCACAGGAGTGTGCCAGTTCTACATTCATTTTCTTTAATTTCCAGCAACAAGTAGTGAACCAACATATTAGGCAAAAATCCACTAGAAATTTAAGATTATTAGCCTGAGAGATAGAGTTTTATATTATTTTTTTCTTTTTTTAAGTGAGTAGCTGGGTAGTGCTAAGATGAGTCATGTAGACTCAAGCACAGAAATTGAAACATAGAATGGAGGTTCTGAGAACCCCTGCTGTGGGGAATGCAGGCTGTTCTGAGTCAGAGAGCTGTAGAATGGAAGTTGTCTACTTCTTGGGGCAGAGATTGATTGAACTGGAAATTTATAAAATTGAGATTATTTGCTTTTAGAATAGATTTATATACAGATTTTGCCAGAATCACATGGGGAATTTTGCCTGCAGTTTGGGACTAGAATAGGGAAAATTAGTCACTGACTTCAAGTACAGAGGACAGTGAATAGGTATTAATAGAATAAATGTCTCTGGCTCCAGGCAGAGAGCCAAAGAGATAGATAGTATAACAAGTTGGCTGCAGTAGGCAGAGAGACAAACCATAAGAAAGTATAAAATTGCTTTACTTGCCTCACAGGATACTCATATTCAGTCTAATGTGGGCTCCATGGGAATACTGGGTTTTATATCTTCTTTGCAACAAAGAAAAGGCCTAATTATAGATACATACTGTATTTTAGTTTACTTCATTTGTTTTGAATTGTTTTAATTTGAACTAGGATAGGGAATATTAGTCACTGACTCCAGAGTAGAGAGTGCAGTGATAATCATTGCCTGCTTTGAACAGGTATTAATTATCTATGTCTGTGGCTCCAGGTAAAGAGTTCAACAGACAGATATTATACAGGTATTAATAAAATATGTCTGTGGCTCTGGGCAGAGAGCCAAATGGAAAGATGGTATACATTGTTTAATCAGCCACAGGAAGCTCACACTCTGCTAACATGGGCTCCATGGGAATCTTGAGTGTCTTTTCCTGCTTGGCAAAATAGGAAAGTCCGACTCACCAGCGGTCTGGAGCCAGCTCAAGACATTAAAGCCAGAACCAGTAGCCCAACATTCAAAAGGGGCTGTGACTT
>NC_045030.1:12995504-13003963 GCF_008632895.1 Mastomys coucha
GAAATTCGACTTCCCCAGTTCGTGAATCACCCACGGTATGAAGTGAAGCTGCGGGTCGGTTTCCTTCAGAGGTCAAAATAAAAGGCTTTCTGATTAATGGCTCAAGGATATGCTGATTTGGAAAAAAGGTTTTGTCTTTGTGTTTTTGGAAAAGGTGACTAAGGTATTTAAACCCTCCAGAGTTATATGGATCAGATTTGATAAAGGAATACCCCCCGAAGAACTAGATTCCAGAGAATCAAACAAAAAGGTTATTTTGATGATATAAAAAATGTTTTGAGATTTATATATTACAGAATATACAGCTTTAGTGAGTCTCTGCTTGAACTCCAGATATCTTGGACTTTCAGCCAGATCCAGTCATGATACAGATATCAGAGACTAATACAATCGTTGGAGTGACCTTCTTAAGGCCAACCAACTTCCCCATTTTCCCTACCCTTTCCCCTTCCCTTCAAACATATCTCAATGTCCATATTCAGCTTGAAGAAATTATGAAGAGTTGTCGTCCCAGTTCCCTGAGCTTTAGAGCTGGAGGTGGTTATTATAAGTTGTCTTTCTAGGGAATGTAGAAGTGGTCATAATTAGAGCAGGGAGGAATAGCTAGAATTGATTGCATAGCCATAATCTCATTTTGTAGAAATCTTTTTAATTGTTACTCAGCAGAAGTCATAGTTTCTGATTTTGTTACAGAATTTATTTTGATGCAAAACAAAGTTTTCGTTAGTATAAATTTCCTCTATTGATGCAAAAATTTTAGAAGTACAGGGCTTATACCCCGTCCTTCTCTAATTGTTATTATAAACTGATTTGAGATGATTAAACTTGTGAGTTAAAGGCTAAATATCAAATTCATGGCTCTGAGTTTATTGTTATGGCATTTTCAGATATTTAAATTAGAAATAGCTGAGCATAGTCAATGGAGAACATTCCAGATTACTTTATATAGCTAGTTGGTTTTCAAAAAAGTCAGAAATCTACAGAATGTGACATTTAATGTTATTTATTCACTAGTTGTTGAGACTAGTCTGCTCCTGACAGCTTTTCCTGTCTTGGATTCAAAGAAGAAATTGGGAATCTATGAGTTACTCCACTTATGGAAAGACAGCCACTAGGCAAGAATTGCCTCTTTTCATTTACAGACATAATACTGTCCAAAGAAAGGACATAAATACAGGCTCAGGACTGTTGCCAGCCAGCAGCAACAATAAGAATGGGTTTTCTGGAATATGGAGTCAGGAGAAAATTGGCAAGCCATATTTATGCTACCTTAATCCATGTGGAAGGTTCTTAAAAAAATTAGACAGCACTCGAGTGCAATCACTCAGCCATCTTTCATTTAATGATCTCTTTGTTACAAGCCAACAGGTAGAATAGGTGAGGCAAAACCCCTCCCCCAAGTTCGTCAGCATGCCGGTCCAATCAGCAGCTCCTTATTAGGTCTCTGGAGGTGGGACTTCCAATGTAACTGGAACCAGGAGAGAAGCGTGGCAAATAGCAAGAGGTTGGCAGAGAGGTGTGGTTATGAAAGACAGGCAGGGTCAAGCAGGAGGGTTACACAGGACAGCTTGATTCTGCTGAGACTGAGTAGGCTAGTCCTTAATGTCCTCTTTCTCTAGGTCTGTCAGATGATCTTAGGACAGAAGGTTGAAGACATGCTCTATCTTCCTGACTTACTGGGGTGGTATAGCTAAGCAGCTGTCTCTACAAATTGTCTCAATTCTGGACGCTGTGTTAGGATTCCTATATATTTTCAACAATCCTCTAATGAATAAAGGAGCCAATCACTGGGTGAGTAGGTAGGACTTCCGCATTGGATGGAGGAAGAGAGGAAGCAGGAGAGAGTTAGTGCCCCTTTTAGAATGGGACAGCAGAGGGGTAAGTTGTAGCTCTTAGAGTTTCCAGGTATCATGGTGGATCCACAATGTTTCATCACCGAAGGAGTCAGATTTTAGTAAGGCTTACAAGATTAGGATTTAGTTGTTGTGCCCAGAGATTGAGTTACTATTATTTCTTAACTAAGTTTGTGTTGAGTTTTCCTTCATGTGGTGGCTCGTCTTGGTTCAAGAGAGAAAGGTATGTCACCAAAACATGGGTTTGTTAAGTGTGCACCACAAAGGCCATGGGGGATTTGAAGAACAGGGTCAGCATGGTAGCAGCTCGCCAGTGGGAAACTAGCATGCTGGGCGGAAAGATCGTGGAGTTCAGAGTCAGAATCTCCCAGAGATAAAAGCAGGTCGGCCATTGCCCACCAGTACATGACCAGCCAGGCCTCCAGGGCAGAGGCACAAGCACAGGAACATGCTGGCTCTACATTTGCTTTGTTTGTTTTTGTTTTATTTATTTTGTTTGTTTTTATTTCCTACAACAACTATGTCCTTTGCCTTACATAATCATTCCAGTTTCATGAGGTCCCAACCTCATGAGCCACTGGACTTCTCTTTAGGAAATTTTCCCCTGTGCCAATGAGTTCAAGGCTCTTTCCCATTTTCTCTTCTATTAGATTCAGTGTATTTGGTTTTATATTGACGTCCTTGATACACTTGGTCTTGAGCTTTGTGCAAGGTGACAAAGATGGGTCTATTTTCATTTTTCTACATACAGACAGCCAGTTAGACCAGCACCATCTATCGAAGATGCTTTTTTTTCCCATTCTATATTTTTGGCTTCTTTGTCAAAGATCAAGTGTCCGTAAGTGTGTGGTTTTATTTCTAGGTCTTCAATTCTGTTCCATTGATCAAATGTCTGTCTCTGTACCAAGACCATACAGTTTTTATCACTATTACTCTGTAGTAAAGTTTGAGGTCAGGGGTCTTGATTTCCCCAGCTGTTCTTTTATTGTTAAGAATTGTTTTTCTTTTTTTACCTTTCTTTTTTTCATTTTGTCATATTCCTTAAAATTTATAAAATATTATAACAATAAAAATGAGAATTATAAAATTGTTTGATATAAGACAACAATCAATTGAACAGGCTTATGTGGATGCTTGTCTACAGCAATACTGAAAATACATACATTTGTCTCAATATAAATTTGAGATAACTCCAAATATATTAACTGTATATTTTAAAATAATATATCACTACTAGTATTTTTTAAATGAACATAAATTGATAAAGTCTTTTTGTTTCTTTGTTTTGGTTTTAGTAGAGCTTAAAATCTTGGCTCCTACTGTGGCACAAGTCCAAAATAAGAAAAATTTTTAGACAATGGAGTTCCTTGTAATAAGGCTGTACTTCAATGACCCTGTCATCACCAAAGGATTTTACCTCCATCCTAGCTAAGCTAAGAGTTGACAATTCTGCTGTGCCAAAGAATGAATTGCAGGCAGATTTCCTGCTATGGTCAAAGCTATTTGACTTGAGTGATTGTCATCATTCTCAGTCCACAGAGAACAGGTTACATTCATTTAAGAAATGGTGTATATTAAGATGGTCTATCTATAAAGTCATTCACCAACTGTTTCAATGAACAATGGTTCTGCTTGGAGGGTGGCACAGACATTAGGTGAGGGTAAGAATCTGTCTGGTTCATTGGCTGTGGCGATTTTGAAAAGCATTCATCTCAGAGAAAGAGTAACTTGCTACTCTGGAATTTTTTGCCTTTCTAGATGAACTTGAGACTTGCTCTTTCCATGTCTTTGAAGAATTGTGTTGAGATTTTGATGGGGATTGCATTGAATCTGTAGATTGCCTTTGGTTTTCTTTGATTTCTTTCATTGGTATCTGGCTATCTGTGAAACAGGGATCCTATACATATTTTTCACAAGTTTATACCTATCTCATTTTATTTTGTAGAGTTATAAATGGTGATGTGTTTTCACATCAGTTTCCAAAATTTATGATTAATATCTTTGAAAGATGAAATAAATGTATTTCCTTTTAGCTTATATACTGTGATCTAAAATCACTTATATGTTAGTTCTAGGAGGTTTTGTAGACATAAATATTTTTTGGAATGTTCTAACTAAAAAATAAAATAATATGCAAATAAGTAAATACTTTCTTCCTATTAAATTGCTCTACCTTTTCCCTCTTGCCTTATTGTTGAGTATATTAACTGCATAATTTTTATAAATGCTAATCATTAAATTTAATTATTTACCCTATCTTAATTGGCTAAGGGGGTTTTTGTTTTGTTTTTCTGGGTTTGTTTTTTTGTTTTTTTGTTTTTTTTGAATCAAGGTTTCTCTGTATAATGTTTGCTGTTCTGTAACTTGCTGTGTAGACCAGGATGGTCTTGAATTCTTGGAGATCAACTGACTCTGCCTCCTGAGAACTGAGATTAAAGGCACCTGCCACCACCGCCCAGCTTTCTTTTTGTTTGTAAATCATGAATGAGTACTGACTCATGACAAATAGTCTTTATGTACTAGATTATGTAAAAGTATGAAAGCCTAACTATTCATCCTTAGACTATTTGTATGATAGAGCATAGTGATTTATTTTTAAATACTGAACCATATTTGTATAAATTCAAATTCTATCATTTGTCATCTCTTTTGTATCATTGATTCCATCCAGTGAACCTTTATTTCAGTTGTGTGGGTTTTAGTTCTATAATTTCCACTTGATATTTTCATATTGTCTATTTGTTTCAATAGAATTTATGATTGATGATTGAAGCATTCTGATGACGACTAAGAATCATTGTCAGATAGTTCTAGTATCTGATTCACCTTGGTATTGGAACCTTTTCTTTTCCTGCCTTTTTTTTTCTTCATTACTATTATGCTGTTTCTGCTTCTTGATGTGACAAGAGATACTATATCATATAAAATATCCATCATATTTATATATTTTAAGCCTCTGGAGCAGATTCAATCATTTTAGAAAAGATTTATTTTCACCTGTCCATAAATCCTCATTTATGGGTGGGGAAACATAAACCCCTTCCCCCCTCCATGCTAGAATGTTAACTGGCTTGGGTCAATACACATCTTGTGCCAACAATCACAACTGCTGAGAGTTTATGGGTTTAGTGGTCCAGAATACCCTCTTATTTTCTACTCTTCCCCAACCCTTGGCTCTTATTATCTTTCTACTCCCTCTCCAAGATGACACCTGAACGTTTGAGGGTATATAGATGTCCCATATGGGCTGGAACATTCCATTGACATGTATTCTCTGCACTCTAATTACTTGTGAATTTCTATATTACAATTAGTTGATGGCTTTTGGGAAAGGGACAGTCAGTTTTCTTTAAGGATGTGATCCCTAGGAGGCTGATCATGCTCTAGCATAGCTGTACACCCAGGACTATATGTACAACAAAAGTTGAATTTGGTGGATTATGGTTTAAAGGGTTAAAAAAAAGACACAAAGTTGGGATGTGGGATTGGGAAGTAGAGGGGGATCTTAAAGGACCTAGGGGGAGGAGTGGAGCATGAATTGATCAAAATGCATTGTATGAAAGTCTCAAATAATAAAAAATATTTTAAAAACAGAATGAATAAATAAACCAAAGACAACAAAATGTATTTTTTTTATTTTGTGTTACTTTGTGAATGTATGCACACATACATATGCAGTTGCCCACAGACATCAGGAGATGATGTCAAGATTCTTTGGTGCTGGAGTTATAAGAGGTTATGAGCCACCTGATATAGGTGCTGGAATCTGAACTGTAGCCCTCAATATTGAGCAGTAACTCTCTGAGCCATTGTTCACAGACCCAGTTTAAGTCTTTGTAAGTAAGTTGTTCTCCTATTGATCTACAGCAGGAGAACCAGGAAGGGTGTGTGTTTGGCCTGGAGTTTGGTCTTACTGACAACCATCTCAGTAAAGGATAAGTGCTATTATACTGCTTTGTTGTGCAGAATAGAAATTTGGCTTCTTTCCTGGATCTACAGCTATCAGCTCAGTGAAAATAGGGCAGTCACTAGTACCATCCTATCTTTAAATGGTGAAAGCTCAGCTTCTCCCTCAGACCCACTGCTGCAAAAGGAGAAAAACATGGGGAAAGAAATGCCAGTGAACACTTCTATCTACCTCATTTTTCCTTGCCGAGGAGTAGGGCATGAGACGAGGCTCAGCTTCTATTGATGCTATTCTCCCCAGGAAATCTGAACACTCACAGGTTCTGTCAAGCTAAGGATGAAAGATCAACTGCCTGTTTGCTTCCATTTATGCTTTATTTGGCAGAGGAATCCAGTTGCTGTCATTTACTTCTGCTGGTTAAGAGATGGAAGATAGCTCCCTGCTCAGCTAGTCAACAACAACCAGCAGGGGAATTGGAGTGTGGTATTGCTTCTGCTGAGAGAGGAAAGGAAAGGGGTGGAATATCAGCTTCCTGCATAGAGGAGCATTGACTAAATCATGTTCTCTAATCACAACTTTGGCTGAACAGCACAGGGTTTTTTGTTTTGTTTTGCTTTTAGGTTTTTTTTTGTTTTTGTTTTTTTTTCTTTAGAGCTTTTTATTTTGACTGAGCCTCTTGGCAGTTTTGGTGTGGAGGATTCTGTAGCATCTTGTGTACAATACAGAAGAGCCATATATATATATATATATATATATATAGCAATATGTAAAGAAATCTATGGCTTGTCATAGCACTTATTTTCCTCAAATCCTGAGTTCTCTAGAGAGCCTGCCACCATCTTCCCAACACCTTAGAGTCTGTTAGGTCCAGACTTTTGTTTTTGTTTTTGGTCTCTTTTGATTGCCAGTGTACTTGGAATTTTTTTTTAATTCTTTTGAACTGACACTCATACAAGCAAAATTATGCAAACCAGTGTGGTATCATGCATACTGTTTAGCTGCATACTGTTTAGCTCAGGTTTAGCATATTTACCTTCTGAAATGTTCATTGTTTTTCTTTCTGTTTTGTTTGTTTGTTTGTTTTTCTGAGACAGGGACTCACCAGGAACTGCCCTGGAACTTGCATATAGTAAAGGGGTAACCTCAAACTTCCAGTTGTCTTGCCTCATTTTCCTGAGTGCTCTTGGGGTTGCCAATGTGTCTCGCCACATCAGGCTTACTGGTTCTTTATTATAAACTTTCAAAATCCTTTCTCATGTTTTTAAAGTACATTACTAAGCAGCAGTACACTAGAATTTATTACTCCTATCTAGCTGTGAAGCTGTATCTAAATTGTTCTAATCAACTGGTTAAACATTCCTACACAAATCTACTCCATCTGGTCTCTGGCAATGCCCATTTTATTCTCAGTTCTTATGAGATCAGCTTTATTTCCTGCTTATGATGAACATGGGAGTATAAATACCACTTTGTAATTTGAATTGTACTTTGGATAGACATCAAGTCATGAAATGCTGAATAATGCGGTAGATCTATATTTACTATTTGGAGGACCCTCTGTGCTGTTTTCCGTAATGGTTGTTACTAATTTATTTTCCTATCAACAATGTATAAGGCTTCCTTTTCCTCTATGGACTCATCAGCTCTTAAAATTCTCAGGTTATTTTTTAAAAATAGTCATTATTTATTGGTGGTAAAGTGGTTATGCCATGATAATTTTGATTTTCATTTCTCTAGTGATTCATGATGTTGAGTATTTTCTCATGTACTTGTCAGTCATTTGAATGTCTTATTTTGAAAAAAAAATCTCTAGATCTTTTGTTTATTTTTCATTGGTTTTGGCAGGCAATTTCATTTATCTATCTATCTATCTATCTGTTGACTTTTTGGAATTCTTCACACATTATGGCTCTCATTATCAGATATGTAGTTTCAATAGTCTTTTCTCATTTTGTTTTCTGTTTCAGCACTCTTGATCATTTGCTGTGTTTGCCTCTTAGTTTGATAGAATGCCATTTGATTTTGCTTTCATTTTCCCTGCTTTTAGAGTCCTTTCCAAAAATATCTTTCCCATTCCAGTATCCTGAAGCATTTCTGCTGTTTTTCTTCTACAAGGTTCATATTTTCAGGACTTAAACATTTACATCTTTAATGCATGTTGATTTGATTTTTGTAACTGGTGAGAGATAAGACATAAACATCTTTACTTGGAATCCATTCTTCCAAGTACTATTTATTGGAAAGACTGCCTTTTCTCCACCATGTCTGTGGATGTATGGTTATATGGATGGCTATAATGATGTGGATATATGATCTTTGTTGTATGCTGTGTTGCTCTATGTGTCTATGCTAATACCATTCTACTTTGATCATTGCTGATATTATTTGGAGTAAGGCAATGTAATGCCTCCATTTTTGTTCTTTTTGCTCAAGATTGCTTTGGCTATTTGGATTCCATGTATATCCAAATACATTTTAGAATTGTTTTTGTGGTTCCATAAAGAATACTGTTGATGTTTCAAAAGGTCATCACATGACTCAGAACTATTGAATCTCTAAACTGGTTTGGGTAGTATATACATCTTAACCATATTAATACTACCAATCAGTGAACACAGGATATCTTTCTACTTTCTGTGTCCTCTGCAACCCCTTTCATCAGTATTTCATGATTTTCTTTTTTTTTCTTTTCTTTTTTT
>NC_045030.1:13005532-13010714 GCF_008632895.1 Mastomys coucha
TTTTTTTTTATTCTTTGTCCTATTCCAGATTTTAGAAAGAATATACTATTTTTTTTAAATTATTCTCTCATACAATATGTCCTGACCACAGCCTCTCCTCCCTCCTCTCCTCAGAAACCCTGTCCATCTCCTCTCTCCTCCAAAGAATTTTAACACAAATGTTTCTTAATAACATGTTGACTGATGGCCTGAAAAAGTCATGTTACTAAATTGCCCCAATCTCCTTTACTTGGCAATATTTTTCAGAGGTATTGACCAACAAAGTGCTTTAAATATTTTTAGTTAAGATTATATACATGTCTGTAACAACTATGTCAATTAAAATATACAGCCCAGTGCATTTCAATCAATGGAACACATTCATATAATTAGCATCTTGATTAAAATGCAGAATGTGAAAACAAGCCCAAAGACCCCTATTCACACCTGCTTGAAGTAATGATCCTTCTTACTGGTTGATATTCTATCTTCTGATGGTATACATTAGTTTTACTTATCCTCTCCTGAGCCTATGTGTTTGTTGTTTAGCTCTCCATGGGAATCTGAGTATGGTATTGATCAATATTCCCTAGAAAACAGAACCGATAAAATATTACTGTGTCTGTCTCTCTATCTCTGTCTCTATTATCTGTGTTTGTCTGTCTGTCTCTCTTTCTCTCTCCCACAAACACAAAACACAAGAGGTTTATTATAAGAAAGTGGGAGGAGTAACTGGGACAAGCAGGACCCAGGCACACAGGAACTCCACCAGCCCAGTGGCTCAGGTTCCTTTCCATCTGTCTGGGCTGGTGCTCTAGGCAGACCTTGGGCACAAGATCCTCAGACAGTCCCACAACACCTAGAGGAAGCTCCACTCCCAGGAGCTCTAAAACACAGGACCAGAGGTGAGGAGGACACAACATCTGTCCCAACATGGGGAGTAACTGGAACCAGCAGGACCAGGCACACAGGAACTCCAACAGACCAGTGACTCAGGTTTCTTCCAGTCTGTCTGAGCTGGTGCCCTGAGCAGACCTTGGGCACAAGCTCCACAGCCAGTCTCACAACATCAGAGGAAACTCCACTTCCAGGCACTCTAACATGCCCAGGATTAGAGGTGAGGAGGACACATCTGTCCTAATACTGGGAGTAACTGGGACCAGTGGGACCAGGCATATAGAAACTCCACCAGCCCAGTGACTCGGGTTCCTTCCGGTCCCACAACTCTCAGAGGAACCTCAACTCCCAGGCATTCTAACATGCCCAGGATCAGAGATGAGGATACAACATTTGCCCCAATACCAGGAGTATCTGGGACCAGCAGGACCCAGGCACACAGGAACTCTGCCAACCCAGTGGCTCAGGTTGCTTCCAGTCTGTCTGAGCCAGCCGGTGCCCTGAGCAGACCTTGGGCGCAAACTTCTCAGCAAGTCCCAAAACACCCAGAGGAAGCTCCTCTCCCAGGTGCTCTAACAAGCCCAGGGTCACAGGATCCCAGAATCACAGATCACAGAGATGGCTTGACTCTGAGGAGTTCTGGCACAACCAGGATCACAGTCTGAGGTTGAGGCTGGGGTCGCCATCTGGGTGGCCAGCCTGGATGGGGAAAAGGCTAGGGATCTGGATTTGGTCTGGAAAGAACTGGAATTGCAGCGCCTGGGACTGAGCCCCTACCTCCAATGCTTTGGCAGCTGTGGGACCAATTCCATGTTTCTGACTGCCTTCTCAGGAAACCCCAGACCACGGGATTCCTGCCAACACCATTTTTATTCCCAGTTCCCCCAAGAGCAGCCCAAAGACCCAGCAGCAGCAGCCCTAGCTCCTACACCGTCCATCAGTCAAGGGGTGTGTGTGTGTGTAAGTCATCAGTCTGAGGTCCAAACACACACACAAAATCAATTACCACACAAACAACTCCACCTTTTCAGGTCCATGACACAGAGATATACATCTGGGCCTAGGATCAGACATCAGATACACAGATAATCAAAGCCAGGTCACAGAGTCGCTCGGCCTGTGCCTGCCACAGCTGCCGAGATGGACCGGTCACAAAATACAGACAAAATTGGACAGACAGACTCACCTCCAAGGGGTCTTCAGAGAGTCAAGGGTGGTCATAAATCCCAGATGAGCCCCCCAAATGAAAGACCCTGGAGCTCAGGAGACCCTCACTCAAGTCTCAGGATGACACGACCACCCAATAACTCACCAGAGACTGATATTGCTGCAAGCGCATGAGGTTTATTTGGGATAGGCCGGTACCGGTGTCAAACCCATAACCTTGCAGGCCAGAGGGGTTCGACCAAGAGCCATATTTTAAGCTCTACTAAATACAAAACAAAAAAAACAAACAAAAACACTTCATATATTTATGTTCATTTAAGAAAATACTAGTAATATGTATTATTTTGAAATATATAGTTAATATATTTGGAGTTATTTAAAATTTATATTGAGAAAAATGTATGTATTTTCAGTATTGCTGCAGACAGCATCTTCATAAGACTGTTAAATTGATTGTTTTATATCAAACATCTTTTATAATACTCATTTTTATTGTTCTAATATTTTATAAATTTTAAGGAATATGACAAAATAGATATTATAGGTATTGAAGGGGGTCTCTGGGAGGAGTTGGGATACAAAAGGAGAACAAGAATGTGATTTAATTCTATTTACTTAAAATATGTTTTTAAATGTTAACAAATTCAGATAAATCTAAATCATGTAACTTCTCTCATCATAATGCAATAAAAGTTAAAAAAAAAGCAAGAAAGAAACTGGTGCATGCAATTATGGAGACTGCTAAGTCACATTTACAGAGTGAGTCACCAAGTCAAAAGCCCGGGAAGCCAATGATATAATTGCAGTTGAAAGGATGCTCTAGTTTAAAAAACATTCCTGCAGGAAAAAATATCTCTTCCTGTTAGAATAAAGCCATGTTTTTCTTCTAGTCAGGTACTATTTAGATGAGATCTATTCACACTGGAGAGGATCATATACATTACTCTATTTACTAATTTAATGTTAAACACACCCAAAACCAAAAAACAAAACCTCACAGTGTATGAGTGAAGGAAGCCCTGAATGGATGAAGTACTGAGTGAATGTGTGCTGTTAACATGGGCCCACCCATGTCAAGGACCATAGGAGAATGGCAAAGCCTTTCCCCAAGTTTAAAACTGAGAGGGCTGGCAAAACTTTCCCCTGTTCCATGTGCAGATAGGATTGCATGTGTAGAAAATGTTCACCACAGGTTTCTTCCCCTGGATACTTCCATCCTGAAGACTTTTCCCTTATTGATACTGTTCCTACTGAGATTAGCTAAACATGTCTTTTTGATTAAATTGTATACCATAAGCCTCGCCTCCTTGTTTGTATGTAACAACCTACCTCCATCTTCAACTGTATGCAATAACCCATCCTTTCTGAACTTTGCATAACAAACATGCTAACCTTCCAGGGTACTGAGGTTTCTTCATTTGGAAAGCCCAGGCCACTAGATCCCAGCCCTTCCCTTATCCCCCTATCGTTGTGTATATATTTTCTTCATTCCCTTACTGCCTGAATCAAGGCTGGTCCCTGAAGCTGTGGCAATAAGAAGGTACTCACAAAACTTCTAGAGTAACATTTTACTAAATATATGGATACCCAGTAGCTCAGAGAAGTTGGTATAAAAGAAATCATTACAATTATTTTGTAGTTTAGAGCTCTAACGAGTAGATTGTTGACTAGGTGGTTTGAGTAGATAAGTCTGCATTCTTGTTGATCATGTATTTAGGAGTGAAAACACTCTGCTATTGTATAGGCATATATATGACATTTGTAAGATCAGCTAAAGAATTTTCCAAATATGGAAAGTTTATGCTCCATCTACTATGTATGAAACTTGTACTTACTCTATGATCTTATAATGCCATAAAGATGAACCTTTTGTGTGTCTGGTTTTGGATATAGGAACTTTCTGTGTAGCTCAAGATAGCCTTAAACTCATTATCTTCCTTCCTCAAGCCTGTATTGAGATTACAGCTAGGTACTGTCACCATGACTAAGCAATAATGGATATTCGGGGTTTTTATTTTAGCCATTCTGATTAGTGTATACAAACATTGCATAATAATATTGGGCTATATTTCTCAACTGACAAAAGACGTGAAGGGATCCTTTTTTGATGTCCATTTTCACTTTGACTATGTTCTTTTGTTCATCTTTTGTCCTATTTTAATTTTGGGTCAATTATATTTTTTAAAAAAACAAAGAGCAAATACATATACAACCTAATAGAAGACTTTTGTTGAATACATGTATTCTAAATATTATTCCCCAGAGTAAACTGTGGCTTACGTTGCCCCTGCCTCTGTTCATATGCATTCATGTATGTGTGCACAAAGATAGAGACCAGTCAACATTAAATATCTCCCTCAAACACTCTCTATTTTGTTTAGTTGTTTGTTTGTTTGTTTGTTTTGAGTCAGGGTCTCTCACTGATCCTGGACCTCACTGGTTTGGTCAACAAACCTCAGGAAATCTCCTGTCTCCACTTCTCCAGCTGGATAATGGTCACCATCTTCTCAGTCCTATCTTTTGTCTCATAATGGTAGTTTTTTAAAAGATCTTATTTTTTATTATTCTCTCTCTTGCTCTCTTCTCTATTTCTCTCTCCTCTGTGTGTGCACATACATGTGTGTGTGTATGTAATGGGGTACACAATGTGCTCAGAGGGTTACACATGAAACAGTGTGCATGTGAAGTTCAAAGAATACCTTTGTGAAGCTGTTTCTCTCCTTCTACCTTTATGTAGGTTCCAGTGAATGCACTCAGGTTTCCAGGATTGTGCTGAAAGTGCTTTTATCCACTTAGCCATCATCTGGTCCTTAATGATGACTTCAGATGTAATAGTCTCATTACAGAGACTATTACAATATTCTCTCTCTCTCTCTCTCTCTCTCTCTCTCTCTCTCTCTCTCTCCTCTTCTCTTCTCTCTCTCTTCTCTCTCTGTGTCTGTGTCACTCTGTATCTCCGTGTCTCTGTGTCTCTGTCTCTGTTTCTCTCTCTTCTCTTCTCTTTCTCTTCTCTCTCTCTCTGTCTGTGTCTTTCTGTGTCTCTGTGACTGTGTCTCTGTGTCTCTGTCTCTGTTTCTCTCTCTTTCTCTTCTCCCTCTCTCTCTGTCTGTGTCTCTCTGTCTCTCTGTCTCTCTGTCTC
>NC_045030.1:13010724-13012760 GCF_008632895.1 Mastomys coucha
TGCTCAAGAAGGTGATAAGAGAGGAATAAGTAGAAGGATGGATCAATGGATCAAGTGATATCTAGTCCTGAATCATTCCTGGAGCCACAGTGATCTGCAGCACTCAGAATCACATTGATCAGAGTTGTCCCTGTGATGACAATTATCTTCTATTTCCAAGGCACATGTGTCTCATAAGTCCTGGTGACCTCAGCTATTCCCATCTCATCAGATATATCTAAACCACATTTTTTCTCAGAGTTCTAGGTTCTTTCACATAGCTCCAGATATATGAGCCAATCATAAAGTAGCACATATATTTTTAAATGCTCTGTGCCATGCCCTTGAGATTAGGAAAACTTCATCTGATCCAGGTCATTGAGGGGTTCATGTGAACTACCTAATGACATGAGCAATTTAAATTGCAGCTCCAAACCAACCCAGACTACAATACATATATTTCTACTGTGATTTTCTTAGATTGCATTTTTATTATTTAAATATCCTTTGTAAGCTGAGGTTATGGATCTGGGGGTTCTAAAAAGTGGCAACTTGATATATTAATCTGGTTAGGGAACTAGGACCAGAAACCAGTTTGTTCTTAATGTTTCAATGATTGTTAAGTATTAAAAATTCACGGTTAATACTGATCTTTAATGAAGTCCTATATGCTTGATGCAAGGCAAGATTTTAAGGAGAAAATCATATGAAAGGTAAGAGGATAGGTATTAGTTCCCTAAGAATAGTAAATTCAGTTTTATTTCAAAGAGCTATTTTCAAATCTATACATTTAGAAATTAGAGTATAATTTCCACTGGAAGAAGAAGGGGTTTTGAAAACAGTGACATGACTATGGTGGCACACAAAAATCTACTTAACCCACAATGTAGCATCAACTGTGTCACTCCATGCCCTTTGTTCTATGTTCTTCAAAGGTATCTATATCCCAGTCCTTGAGCCTAACCTCCCCTAAAATCAGCAATGGAGCTTGAGAGTCCCAGGGACCTGAGCCCATTGAGTGGAAAACTGTGGCAATCAGAAGATGTAAGATGTGGTATTTTGTGGAAAAGGGGGCTAAAGATCCCTACAGTTGTGAGATGGGAAGTAAAGTCACTAGGATATGCCATTACTAGAAGGAGGTATCATGGGCTGCTCAGCAACATGGAAAGAAGCTGACAAATACTGTAATATATTTACTTAATAAGTTCTATGACAACTTCTTTTTATTTAGTTAATATTTGTTGTACATTTAAAATTTTATAGATAGATATATGATATATGATCATATGTCATGAGCCATTTTTCCTCCTTCAACTCCCTCTGCGTTACCACAACACATCCTTCTCACAACTTTATGTCTTCCTTAAAAAATACTCTACTCAACAGAGGTGAGGAGGACACAACATCTGTCCCAACACCAGGAGTAACTGGGACCAGTGGGACCAGGTAAAAAAAGGAACTCTGCTAGCCCAGTGGCTTGGTATCCTGAGGAGACCTTGGATGGAAGCTCCACAGCCAGTTCCACAACACCCAGAGGAAGCTCCACTCCCAGGCACTCTAACAAGCCCAGGATCACAGGATCTCAGAATCACAGGATCACAGAGACAGCTTGACTCTGAGGAGTTCTGACACAACCAGAATCACAGAAAGGACAGGCTCCGATCAGATTTAGCAAGGGCAGGTAGCACTAGAGATAACCAGATGGTGGGAAGCAAGCATAAGAAAATAAACAACAAAAACCAAGGTTACTTGGCATCATCAGAATTCAATTCTCCCACCATAGCAAGTCCTGAACACACCATTACACCAGAAAGGTAAGATTCAAATATAAAATCCCTTCTCATGGTGATGATACAGGACTTTAAGAAAAACATAAATAGCACCCTCAAAGAAATACAGGAGAACACAGGTAAACAGCTAGAAGCCCTTCAAGAGGAAACACAAAAATCCCTTAAAGAACTACAGGAAGACACAATCAAACGGGTGAAAGAAATAAGCAAAACCATCCAGAATCTAAAAATGGAAATAGAAACAATGAAGAAATCAGAAAGAGAGAC
>NC_045030.1:13014936-13016167 GCF_008632895.1 Mastomys coucha
TTTTGGGCTTGTACCACAGTAAGAGCAAAGATTTTAAACTCTACTAAATACAAAACAAACAAACAAAACACTTCATATCTTTATGTTCATTTAAGAAAATACTAGTAGTGATGTATTATTTTGAAATATACAGTTAATATGATTGTAGTAATTGAAAATTTATATTGAGAAAGATGTATTTTCACTATTGCTGTAGACAAGCATCTACATAAGACTATTAAATTGATTGTTATTTTATATCAAACAACTTTTATAATACTTATTTTTACTGTTATAACAGTTTATAGTTTAAGGAATATGACAAAAAAGATATTGTAGGTATTGAAGGGGGGGTCTCTGGGAGGAGCTAGGGTACAAAAGGGAAACAAGAATGTGATTTAATTCTATTTACTTAAAATATGTTTTTAAATATTAGCAAATTCAGATAAATTGAAATCTTGTAACTTTTCTCATCATAATGCAATAAAAGTTAAAAAAATAACTTGTCCAATTAGTGTTTCGAAATATGTGCATGGGCATGGGACCATCTTTTAGAGTATAAGAAATCTACTCACAGCCACACACCCCCAAAGAGTGATTTTTCTTAGTGTTGGAAAGATGGCTCAACAGTTAAGATAACTTGTTGATTTTACAGAGAATCCAGAATCCTGTTACCAGCAGCCATGAGGAGCTGGAGAGGTGACTCCATAGTTAAGAGCACTGGCTACTCTGCCAAAGGGCCCAGATCCAATTCCAAGCACCCACATGTCAACTTACAACTCTCTGTCAGTTCCAGGGGATCCAACACCCTGCCACAAACACGCATGCAGGCAAAACACCAATGCACAAAAAGTAAAAATAAATAAAACAAAAAATTACCAGCACCCATATATTAGCTTACAACTACCTTTAACTTCAGTTTCAGAGGATCTGACACCATCTTCTAACCTCCACTGACACCAGACATGTACTTGGTGTACATGTATACATGCAGTTATTTACAAATATTTTTCAAAAGAAAAAAAATGATTTCCTCTTACCCAGAACTATCGACGGCCAATGTATTCTCATTTAGGAGGGTGGCATTGTGAGCTCCTCTCTCAATCATGCTGGAGTTTGCCTGGCTTCATCTTGTATTGGTCTTGTGAAGTTCACCACAACTACTGTGAGTTCATAAGTGCAATAAGTTCTACCGGAGGACCCAGCTATACCACTCCTGGGCATATACCCAAAAGATACTGCAACATGTAAG
>NC_045030.1:13017077-13024671 GCF_008632895.1 Mastomys coucha
AAAAAAAAAAAAAACATGCCATATCTAGAAAATAGCATTTCACAATACTTTTCACACTCTTACATTCATTCTGCCTCCCTTTTTGTGATATTCCCTGAGTTTTGGTGTGTGTGTGTGTGTGTGTGTGTAATAAATATGTTACATCTCAGCACTTTAACCAGTTGTATCTCTACACTGGATTCTGCCCACTTTAAAAAAAAATCTCTGACCAAAGTTGAAAACATATCAGGTCTATGTATGAAAATATAAATATTTAGGAGGTTGTTTAATAACACGACTATCTGTAACAAATGACAATAGTAGCTTCTCCCTAGGACCTATGACTTTCTAGGCCATGGGCTTTTGGTTTATATTACAAGGCCTGAATTACCTCTTGTGAAGGACTCATATCCAGCCAGAAAGTAGTTGGTGACCCAGTAATAGCCATACTTCATTTGCACAGTGGGAACACCTTGCCTGGTGGATCTGTATTGCAGCATTTAGAGTCTTGCAGTGGGTAAGACCACTGATGGGTGGGTAAGACCAAACAACCTGCATAGGACCTTCTGGCATTACATAAGCTAGCTAGCATGGAGAGTTTCTTGGTTAATTCAAAGTGTACTTCTCTTAGTCCTGTATTCACAAAGAGTGGTGTCTTCAGCAATTGAATCATAACATATAGCTATGATGAGCAGTCAAGAGCAAGTACAATATCCTATGTTGTTCTGGAGACTTCTGAGGCCTCCCTGACCAATAAATAACTCATAGTAAGGTACCATGCTTTTTATTTAATAACACATGCCTTTGAGGAACATAACTGTCCATCCATCTATTGTACCTCCAAACTCCTAGGTGATTTTAAACAAATTACATTCATGAGATTCTAAAAATACTATGCAAAATTTCAGTTTTGACAAAAACACATTAGCATCACCTGACAATGGATTGTCCAAGCAGTCAATGGGCAAAATGTGGATGCAGACCCTTTTGGATATGCAGATACCAATTATTTAAAGCTCCAAACAATTGTGCCTATTGTCCACTGAGGTCAGAAGAGGGTATTGATCTCCTGGAACTGGAGTCACAGACAATTGTGAGCCTTCTTAACCCTTGTATTATTTGCTTATATATTGCCTACAAAGAGGCAAAATAAGTCTTATAAAAGGACTGGCAATACATGGTCAGTCTTACTGCATTCTTCCTAGAAAGACAAGGATCTGCATCCACATTTTGCCCATTGACTCCTTGAACAATCCATTGGCTATCTGCCAGGAATTAAACCCAGGCCCTTTTCAATAACAAGTGTTCTTAAATTACTGAGCCATCTCTCCAGACCTAAAATGCAAATTCTTGAGTCTCTTCCTATATATATTGAGGAGTCTAAATTTCATTTGTTTGTTTTACTTTTATTTTATTTTATTTTATTTTGTTTTTTCAGTAATGAAGATCAAACCCAGGGTTTTAAACATGCTATGTGAATATTCTATACTGACTGACACTCTCAGCTCAAGAATTTGTTTTTAATAAGAGAGCCAATGGATTGTCCAAGCAAGATTTATTTTTCCTCTTTTTAGGCAATATAAGCAAATAATACAAAGGTTAAGATGGTTTACAATGAAAATAATCTCCTATTAACTATTATCTTTCTGTAGACAATCCAGAGTTTTTGTGTACCCTTCCAATACTATCCTATGTAGGCACAAACATGCAAATACATTCATGAATTTTGGGGGAAGTGATAGTATAATTTGTTCTGAATTTTTCATCTAATGGTATGCCTTAGAAAATTTCCTCTGTGTGTATATGTATATGTATATATACATATATATGTGCATATATGTATATATATATATGTATTGATCTCTTATTTTTAGTGGTAGCATTGTAACATTTTATTGTTATATATGTATGTATATGTGTCTGTATGTATACACATATGTATATATTATTTGAGCCATTTCCTCTGATGGACATTTACTTTGTTATCAACCTTTTACTAATACAATAAAGCCACTGTGAATATTTTGAATATACATTTTGTTCATGGGTCTACATCTTGGAAAACTCCTAGAATGTAATCATTGGTGTGGTAGTTTGAATAAAAATGGTCCCATAGGCTCATAGGAGTGGCACTGTTAGGAGGTATGGCCTTGTTGGAACATGTATGGCTTTTTTGGTGGAAGGGTCTGTTGTGGATAGCCCTGGTGTTGCTTGTATTTTGATGCTGATTCTGTTTTCTTAGGAGGTGTTGTGGACAAGGAGTGAATCAAGTACACAGGTGACTTCTTGTGAACCTTCTCCCCACCTTAACTTGTAAAATAAAAGCTAGAGTTGGTGATTGGGCAGAGGAAGGGAAGGTGGAGCTGAAAGGAAGGAGGGGAGAAGGAGAGAAGAAGGAGGAAAGAGAGGAGGAAGGAAGATGGAAGAAGAGGAAGACAATCCAGATTCCAAGTGGCTTTAATTAGCCATAGGTAGCTATGAATATCATAAAAGGATAGAATAATTGGGATACTTGTCTTAATCCAGGTGGGCAGTTTGTATCATTATCAATTGGCTCAGAAATTATTGCGTAGGCATTTTGTGAATTGAGAATTTATTGATATATAAATCTGACTGACTAATTATAAGCTTCTAGAATTTTGATTTACTGGATTAAGGGAATTTGTGACAACTAGCTGCAGGGGTTAGATGGCTGAGAAGTAACAAGAGGCTCTGAGGCAGGTGAACCAGAGAAGGGCAAACTGCTGACTAGGCTAGCCTAGAGGCAGAGAGTAGCTAGGTTTAGGGAGGGGTAGTGCCAGTTCTTTATTATTTTCCGCATCAAGTGTGCAACTTGAGGGTGGTGGGCTTTAAGGTCTAAATTGCTCAAACCAGGCCCAGTGTGGTACTCTCTTCCCTCCTGCTGTCTGCTGACCTAGATGTAGAATTCTTGGCTACTACTCCAGCACTATGTCTGTCTGTATGTCAGCATGCTTCCTACCATAATGTTAGCATACTAAGTTTCTGAAACTTTAAGACAGGCCCAATTAAATGCTTTCCTTTATAATAGTTGCTGTATAGTCTTGGTATCCCTCCATAGCCATGGAAAACCTAAGACAATTGGTTATCGACTGGAAGATTTTATTAGATATGCTCAAATTTCCACTCACAAATGTTGTGCTTGTTTTTACCCACCAACAGTGCTTGAGAGGGTAAATCAGCACTTTCCCATCCCAGTGTTTGCTGAGTTTCAGCAGATCAGTTTGTTGAAAATGGCAACTTGTTTAGTTTTACTTTCTATTGGTCTTATCATAACCTAAAGTTTTGTTAATACCCTAATCAGAAGCCATGACACTGAGGCTTAAAGTGTAACAACTGCCCCCAAACAAACAAATGAAAACTCATGGAATACAAGCTTTCTTCAAATGATAAAAATGTAAGTGCAGCTTCACAATTAAAGGCGAAGGCTGCCTAGTTTTCTTTTCTCTTCTGAATGATGTTTTGTAAATTAAAGTCTATTAATAATACAAAACAATGATTCTTGCACTAATTTAACTATTTATATAAAGTAGATCCTTAGCATAATGCCTGGACACACCTGGACAATCTTTTTACTTATGTATTAAATCTGATGCTGCTATAAGTGAACTCAAATCTAAAAAAAAAAAAAAAAAACCACTTCATATAAACCTTATACATGCATCATAGCATTTGTTAAATTAAAAAGTATCTAAGGGTCTTGAAATCTTGCTTCTTCTATCTCAGCCTCTCTATTAGTAGTATTGTTCATTTCATGTTTTTACACTATACTATGGTTTTCAGAACAGCTTATATATTTCAAAAGTATTTATATACCCAAAAGAAACATAGACCATTAACTAGGGAGGTGGCTTATAAGAGAACAACAAAGAGTGAGACTGAATGCTTTGCTTGACATTTGTAACTCTTGTATCAAGTTTGAAGAAGAGGACTTTATAAGTTACTCTTTCTCTGAGATGAATGCTTTTCTAAATTATTAGAGCTAATGAACCAAATTCTTACCCTCATCTAATGACTGTGCCACTCTCCAAGCAGAACCATTGTTCACTGAAACAGTTGGTGAATGACTTTATGGATAGACCATCTTAATACATACACCATTTCTTAAATGAATGTAACCTGTTCTCTGTGGGCTTAGAATAAAGTCACTCACTCAAGTCAAATAGCTTTTACCATAGCAGAAAATGTGTATTCAAAAGTCATGCCTACAATTCATTTCTTGGTGCAGCAGACTTGTCAACTCTCAGCTTAGCTACAATGGAGGTAAAATCCTTTGGTGATGTTAGGGTCATTGAAATACAGCCTTATTACAATGAAACCCAATGTCTAAAAATTGTTCTTATTTTGGGCTTGTACCACAGTAAGAGCCAAGATTTTAAACTCTACTAAATACAAAACAAACAAAAAGACTTTATATATTCATGTTCATTTAAGAAAATACTAGTAGTGATGGATTATTTTGAAGTATACAGATAATATGTTTGGAGTTATTTAAAATTTATATTGAGAAAAATGTATTTTCACTATTACTGTAGACAAGCATCTACATAAGACTGTTAAATTGATTGTTGTTTTATATCAAACAACTTTTATAATACTTACTTTTATTGTTATAAGATTTTATAAATTTTAAGGAATATAACAAAAAAGATATTGTAGGTATTGAAGGGGGTCTTTGGGAGGAGTTGGGGTACAAAAGGGAAACAAGAACGTGATTCAATTCTATTTACTTAAAATATGGTTTTAAATGTTAACAAATTCAGATAAATTGAAATCATGTAACTTTTCTCATCATAATGCAATAAAAGTTTAAAAAAAAAAGAACTGTTAGATCGCAACTCCAGCAAGACTCAGAGAATTATCAGGAACTGCTAGATTAGAACCTCCTGGTGCTTGCTTCCAGCAGACCCAGTGAATTAGCATGGGAATACCAAAATAGCCCCAGCAGGGAGGGAACCACTGCTCCTCTGCCTGCTTCACACCTGGATACCTGATACTACAGACCTTGATGAGGTCATTTGCCTATGTGACTCCAGTTTTGCTCTCTGATCCTACTGATCTTGTTGTAACCCTCGTCCTCCAATGTGACTCTTGTCATCTGCCCTGCTTTCTGGATGCTATTTAAGCCTGAATTTTACCTTGTACAAATACATTCAGATTCAGAAAAAAAAAGTATCTGGAAAGATAAAATAGTATCTGCAATTATTATATTTAGTTTATTTTTATAAGATATCAATTAGGAAGAATTAATTGTCACAATCATCAACTGAAGCAAGTGTATTAATTGTACATAATTCTTTAAATCACAAAGACCAGAAGGGCCTGTTATATAATTAATATCAATCTCTCCATATTGATATTAATTATCAGGGTAAATTCTTGATATTTAAAGTTTATCAGAAAATGAAAGTTCAAAAAGAAAACCAAAATCTGTTCAGTATAGTTACTCTATGACATATATTTGTGTGTGTGCCTCTATCTGTCTTTCATTTTCTTCTGCTAACATACAGAGTCATAATTATAGGTTTTCTACAGTTTCAACACTAATTTTCTGACAATAATCATTTCATTCCAACAGTGTGTAAAAGCAATAAAATAAGTGTATATAATGAGCAACATAAATAACTGCATTGCCAGTACAGAAGATGCTTACTCTAAGGTACACAATAGGACTGGTATTGAAAATTTGCTATGACTAATACAGGCCTCTGTTAAATTAAGCTGTACAACTTCTTTAAAGATGAGGTGCTTTCAGTACATTTATGTTTTCTTCTTTTAGTACATTGGAAAGAGTATAAAGTTAAATTCTTGTTGGAAGCAATGTATTTCCAAGAATAAAAACTAGTCAGAATATCAATATATGGAATTAATAAGATGAGAAATGTAATTACACTGTGTTAGGTATAATTGAAAATGAGTTAATGTAGCTTTTCATTATCCTAAGAGGACTTTAAATATTAAGATGTAACAGATTTTTGTACTAGGTAGAAGATTAGAAAAACAACAGAAATTAGAAGAATAACATTTTGAAATACCATTAGGTCCATTTGTGACATCCATTTTCTATCAGTTTTATAACTCTAACATTATTAAAATGAGAACATGGTGCATCTTGACAGCTTATTAGATTAATTTAGAATCTGAAGGCCCTGATTTTCATGTTTGGCATGAAAAATAGAAGTCTGGTTTAATGAATAATTATTGTGATTCCACAGAGCTCAAAAAAATACCTGTTTGTTTTCTTTAAAAGGCTTATAATTTAGCTTGGAAAGTTCTCAGTGGGGAAAGAATCAGCTCATTGAAATTATAATTTAGAATAGTCAAAAGAAAGCCAGCCACCAATATCACTAGGCCAGCAGCCTGAAAGTAGAAGTGATTAGTAGGGACTAAGAAAGTCACCAAGGGAGTGTGGAGAAGGAGGAGGGGGTAGGGAATGATCAGTGAAGGGAATGTGGGGAGGGGGTAGGAGAGGGTCATGGGCATCAATGAATGCTGTGTGCATGTGTTGAGACAGCACTGCAAATCTCACTAATATACAATATATTTATAATTAATCTGTCTTAATCAAAGCACTTTAAACATCCAATAAATTTTTCTGTACAAATTAGGAAAAAATTTAGGCTAAAGCACCTGAAAACTACTTCTCCCTGAGAACTTTCCATGTCTAATGAAAAGCTTGCAAGGTAAACTCTTCTGCATCTGTTCTCACACTGTTTATGAGACCAGTGTTTATAGTTTCAGGAATTTTGTGAGATAACTGAGAAATAAGGATATCAAGAGTTACATTATATAAACCTATAATTAAACAACTTGTATTAAGAACAAAAGTAGGGAATGGTCAAAACTTATCATCTCATGTATGTAACTCAATTTTTCCACATGACTGTCTCTCAGCAGACCTTAATGGTGAGTGTCTCTGTCTCATGTCAATCAACTGCTGTTTTTGTGTGATGGAAACCTTGTAATGATGAGCTACTTTTTCCAACTCTATGTTTAGTGACACTACATCCTTAGCTTGAAATCCACTATGGCAGGAGCATTTACACAGTGGGAATTGGCAAATGCTATAGACTACAGATTTATATTCAAAGAAATTGTTGTAAGTCTTAATTAGTACAACATTCAGTGCTCCTCCAATCTACCAGGATGAGGCTCTCTATGTAGAAGGCATAAAAACCTTCAATCAAGCAGGTCTCTAGGATGTCTTTGCAAGAAGAAATTGGGGAAGGCTTCCAGATGAGTTAGGGTTTGTAAACACTTAGTGATTCATCAGGCAATCCACATCCACCAGAGCAATAGAGATTTTTACATCTATCTATCTATCTATCTATCCATCCATCCATCCATCCATCTATCTATCTAGCTATCTAGCTATCTAGCTATCTATCTATTATCTGTCTATCTATCTGAATGTGTATGCATGAGAACGCACACACATGCACACAGGCATATATGCATATCTGTGCTGCACAGATTACAGGAGGTGGTTCTTCCCTTTCACCATGTGGAGTCCAGACATTGGATTCATGCCACTCACCTTCCCAGAAGTCAAGAATTTTGGTGTGTGTGTGTGTGTGTGTGTGTGTGTGTGTATGTT
>NC_045030.1:13024827-13029794 GCF_008632895.1 Mastomys coucha
ACTTCAGCCAACAAAACTCCAAGTAATAAAGGTGGTTGGGGATGTAGCTTTTTTGTACTATCCAACAATGCATGCTGGGAGGTGAGAAGAAGCTAGCAGGGGGACACATTACTGAGCTAGTGTCTAACTGAAGCTGGATGTCTTTACTGCTTATCTCAGCATAGACCCCTCTAAGTCAAACAACTATCATATTTCAAAAAAGCAACAAATGTCATAGCAGTCAACAGGTCTAGAGGCCAGGAACAACAAAGAGTAGACAGTGTTTGAGACTACCAAAATGCAGCTTGATCCTCTTACTTTTGACTCAATATTATTTTATGGTGTCTATTGTATCTAATAAAATCTGAACTTTTTCATAGCTTATAAAGTCCTGTACAATCTGGCCTCTAGAATGTCCATGGTTTTACCTTTCTCATTATCCTTCTTGCCTACTAGGACTTTTCTGCCTATGAATGTTTGTCTCCTCTTTGACTTGATGCCTATTGTGTTTTACTAAAGCAGTCTTTGAGGTAGAGGTATTTGTGACGAGATCAGCACTTGTTGAGAGTGAGTATCAGATGCAGGGTATTTGTGAGGAGATCAGCACTTGTTGAGAGTGAGTATGAGAGAAGCTGCTCAGGCAGATGTAGGCAAAGTCTAAGTTGAACAAAGGCCACTGGAAACTTGGGGACACTATCAAGTTCAAATGGTCCTTTGGAAATTTTCAGAATTGAAACAAGGATCCGAGACCTTTATACCTTCTCTGTCAGCCCTTTGAGTGGGGCCCATCCTGGACAAGGATATGGCCATTCTCAAGGTGTTTTTCTGCATGTAGTGCAAGACCCTGTCTCAAAAAAATAGGACAATTGAAAGATAGATTCTCAGTCTTCAGTATTATATTACACTAATAGAAATGGACTAAGACAAGGGGAGAATAAATACAGTCATTTTCAGAGTAGTTTGCATAGAAATGAAGGTGGAGGTGTTCTTTCTATTTCTTTCTTTCTTTTTCTCTTTCTTTTTCTTTCTTTCTTCTTTCCTTTCATTCTTCCTTTTTTTCATCCCTCCCTCCCTTTCTCCTTCCTTCCCTCCCTCCCTCTCTCCCTTCAAAGTTAATTTTCCCACCACTTCCCTAAAGTACTTGTTACTCACCACTATGCACCTGCTATTCAGCAATATAAAGAAAAATAAGTCATATTTATTAAGCTCTGACATTGGGGTAGCCAGTCATTTGAATATGCATCTGTCCAAGAGAAAATTGAGAGCCAGGAGGATTTCAAAACTCAGGTCTCCAGATCAACAAACAGCAGTGCCCATGGGCTTTGACTTTCCAGCATCAGCAAAAACCTGCCATGCCATCAAGAGTACACAAGTCTCCATTTCTACCTATGTTTTCTGTTAGCTTAAGGTGCTCCTGACATTCAAGATGCCCTGAGATTTTGATTTGGGTTTTTTATTGACTTCCTTCCATGTGAAGATACATCTCTCTGAGGCCTGTGTGGGTATACTGCCATAATTTGAATATTTTTATTGTTTCATATTCTCCTTCACATCTAGCTCCTATCACCTCTTTGACATCACCCCTTTATGTGGCCTCATTTTCAAATTTCTCTGCTCTTTCCTGGTCCTTGACCTTGCTACACTAGGACAGACACTATTCTATCTTAACTTTTTAAGTGTTCTTCTTTTAGGTGTGACTCCTTGTCCAGTTTGACAAAGCAGACCATTAGCTGACTCTCAGACATTTAAACCTGATAAAATATCCATATGCACATAAATATTCAACAATCATCCATTACTTTATTTGTTCTCAATGTTACCAAATGCTTCTTGCACATAGTCACTGGAAATAGAATAATCCACTGACTAACAGGTGGAGTTTCCAGCACTAGGAACACAAAGTTCTAATTTCAAGTAAACACAGAGGCAATCCCAGAGGGACCTAAGAGGCAGAAAAGTGGAGTAAATGGATCAACATAAAACATGCAATCCTTTGCTTCCACAGATATGCTATTCACTGCAATGTACTGGCCAATGTTCTTTATCTATCTTCTATAGTGTTGAAGTGACAAATTACCACAAACTGGGTTGCTCAGCGTGATAATGTATTATCTCACTGCAGGTTAGAAGTCCAAAGTGAAGGTATCAAATAGGCTGGTTGATTTTGAGGGCTGTGATGGAAGCATCTGGTCCATGCCTCTCTTTACTTTTGGATAGGCTGCCAGACATCTTTGGTACTCCCTGGCTTGTGATCTATTTTCACATGTTGCTCTTCATGCCTCATTATATCATTTTTCATCTTTGGATGCATGTATATCTCTATATGTTCCCTTTTTATATGTAAACAATACATATTGGGTTAGAATCCACCTGAATTATCTCTTTTGAACTTGATTGTCTCTGTAAAGTCCTTATTCCAATACACACACACACACACACACACACACACACACACACACACACATATATATATATATATATTCAGATGCACTGAAGGATAGAATTTCAGTACACCTATTTTGGTGCTCACAATTAAAGCTATACATATCCTTCAATAATTATGGTTTTGCCCCTGCTGTTGGGGAGTACTACATAGAAATGCCCCCCCAACATTTCTAGTGGCTGTTACTGTATAGCCCAGATTGGTCTTGAACTGCTACACTCCATTTCTGCCTTCTGAGAACTGGGATTATAGGCATGTATTATTATTTTCAGCTCATGCTTGATTAAGTTTTTAAAACAAATTTAGTTTTCATAGTTCTTAAGACTGGGGAATCCAAGAGTATTGTGCTATCATCTGAAAAGGCCCTTATGCTGGGTCATAAGAAGACCAAAGGGCATGAAAGTATGGGAGAGATGGGGCAAGTCAATCTGCAAGAAGTGGGGAAAGGGAACAGGTGGAGGAAGAGGTAAAAATAATTTCACAGAAAACAAAGAATAGTTGTTCTTCTCAGACAGAATGGAAACCCTTTCACATGGTGTGGCGAGGTTAAACGACAGTCATGTAACATCATCCATGCCTGTGAAAATGTTGTGTCCCTTTGCAGACTTGTTTACATTAAGAATCATGAGAGGGAAACATTTATCCCAAATTATCTAAGTGATTTCTTTATGCAAAGGGGGCAGGAGGTAACTGTCAGAGAAAGAGATGTGACATGTAAGTAGTAGGACAGTGAGAAGAACCCTGTTCACATTGGCTTGAGCACAGTCAAACTGACTTTGGACATCTGGCTTCTAGAATGGAAAGTTGTTTCCATTCATTGTGTTGTTTAAAGCCACTAACTTTGTGGAAACTTAGTGTAACTGCCACAAGTACAGGTGATTCTAACTGCACATATAAAGGCACTGTTTGTAGGCAGTGATCCAGCAAAACAACCTTATGAGATTTTCAAAATCATAAGTAGTGCTAAGTGAACTTGGGCAAGGTTATAAGAGAACTTAATCTTTAAAATTTTTTAGATATCTGGGAGCACTGAAATGGCTCAGTGGGTAAAAGAGCTTGCTGTCCAAGCTTGATGATCTTAGTTGTATCCCTGGAATACATCACATGTTCACCATGGCATACATTTTAAAATTTAAAAAAAAAACATAATTATATGCCTATATTCTAATAAAAATCAATGAAAACTGAAACTACTCTAGGACTTACTGAAAACTGTAAGGAAGAAACATTTTAGGAGAAAATAAAGACCTATGTAAACAGAGATATTCTGTATTCTAACTATGAAACTACACAATGGACGAGCAAAACTGGGGTGGGGGGATAAAAAGTTTGCACAGATTACAATAATTGGATAGTGAAGCACATGTAAAGAGGCTCAGCATCACCAGGCATTGCAGGAATGCAAACTGAAACTATACTAGTATGACACTATATACCTGTTACATGAGTAAAATTGAAAATGGTCTACCCTATCAAATGCTAACAAAGGTGTAGGCCTTCAGGATCTTCTATATTGTTGATGCTGATATCAAATCTTTTATCATTTTGGAAAAGAGTTTAGGATGCTCTTCAAATATTAACTATGTATTTACCAGCTACTCTACTCCAAATTTTTAATCAAGAGGTATGAATGCCTATTTCCCAAGTACCAGGGCTACTGGTGAGCGCTACCATACCTGGCAGCAAAAGATAGTGTGAAATAAATTTTACATGAAACTTGTAAAGTCTATATGAATAGGATTTTTAAATATTCTTGAAAGATACCAAAAAAGATTTTAAATGACAGTATGATATTCACTTGGTTTTAAATATGTTCTAGAGAAAAATCCTCCCAGAATAGCCAAGTAAACCCTGAGAAAAAAAACTTGACCTATGAGAAGTGACTAATGTTTCCATTTTAGTACTTTAGGGATATGAGAATTAAAACCATGCAATAGCGGTGGACAAATGATAGTCTTTCTGCCCATAAACATACCAAATTATATGTGAAATTTTGCATGTAATACAGGCCTAGACTAATAAGTCTCAGGAGAAAAATTTGACATTTTAATAAATGGAACTGAGCAAACATGGAAAAAGACAAAAGTAAATTTGTTGTTGTTGGTGGTGGTTTTACCACTACAAATACCATCTACAAGAATAAATGCCAATGGATCAGGAATCTAAATATAAAAGTGAAACTATGTAGGCACTAAAAATAAACAGGCAGCCAGGCAAGGGTAGCACGCACATTTATTCCCAACACGTCGGAGGCAGAGGCAGAGGCAGAGGCAGGCAGATCTTTGAGTTTGAAGCTAGCCTGGTATATAGAGTGAGTTTCAGGACATCTAGGCCTACAAAAAAGACCCTGTCTCAAAGAAAAAGAAAAGCAAGAGTGATGGAGGGCAGGCATCTTTAATTCCAGTGTAAGGAATAGCTTTCTAGCTGTGACTTAACATGGTGACTCATTGAAAGATGGACTAGATAAAATGAAATTGTTTTTTTTTTTTATTTTGTAACACTTTATTAAGAAGGAACCTATGTCAGCACTGCTATGTAAACAATG
>NC_045030.1:13031241-13041250 GCF_008632895.1 Mastomys coucha
GACATCTTTACTGCGGGCGCTGGAAAGCAGGACACGAGTACCTCGTGCGCGAGAGGGGCTCAAACTCTATGAAATTGTTTTTACATGTCCTTCCTTCAGTCTCTGCTCTATACTTTGTCTCTGCAACTCATTCCATGGGTATTTTGGAATAATATATTTTTAAGTTCTAAATGCTTTGTTTTGCTTTGTTTTGCTTTGCTTTGCTTGCACAGAGCTTAATATTATCTCTTTCATTCTGTCTTGAAATAGCCATTCAAGATCACATAGTCCAACTTAATTAAGCCTATGTCCTTCATATACTAACTGAAACACTGACTGCACCTATTCAGCCTATGTTGCTGGATCATTCAGAACAGAAAGAGCATGAACCCTGACAGAACTTCTATAGATGACTCTAGTAGAGGTTCTGGTGACCCATCTTGCCTTCAGAAAGCCAACAAGGGAAACAGAGAACAATATTCTTTATATGATGAGAGCCATGTTTAATCAGCCTCAGAATTCAAATAAGAGAAACACTGAAATAAACCTTGTGGAGTTGAGTTAGAATTAGAGGTGTCAGAATTAACTTTCAGCTTTTGACATATATATCCAGCTACATCAAAATATAAATGTAGAACCAGGTGGCTCATGCTTTTATTCCCAAAACTTAGGAGGCAGAAGCAGGCAGATCTCTGTTAGTTCAAGGCCAGCCTGGTCTACATTGTGAGTTCGAGTCCAACCAAGGCCACATAGAGAGACCTTGAAGAAGAAGGAGAAGAAGGAAGAGGAGGAGGAGGAGGGATGGAAGGAAGGAAGGAAGGGGAGAGAGAAAAGAAATGAGGGGGAGAGATAGATGGATTGATCGATCAATAGATAGATAGATAGATGTGTGTGTGTGTGTGTGTGTGTGTGTGTGTGTGTGTGTGTGTGCATCTGGGTTAGTAGACACATGCATTATCTAGCTCTATCTACTGACAGTAGATACAATAAACAAACAAGTAGCAGAATTATTCTCCAGGCCTTGATTTCTAAAATATAGTTCTCCTTTGAAAAAGAGTGAAGCTTCTTGGAGAAGTAGTTGATTCCAGAGCATCTATAAACAAACAGATAAATTATGTATCTAGACATTTTTAAGGAAATGTCAAAAAGACACTGGCACCAACCAGAATTTCCCAGGATCACAATGTTTACAGTTTAAAAAATAACAATAATGGATAATAACCTATGGGATAAAATGTCCATAAATCTGTGTTGATAAATAACTACATATGTAAGTAAGCTAAGGGCTTATAGCTCTCATACCCCTGCAGAGGTATTCCAAATGTAAAAGAATGTGTAAATTTACAAACATATTACTCTCTCAGCTTTGCAGTGAACAGTGACAGTGACTGAAGACACTCATGGCTTCCCAGAGTCCTCATCATAAGTGCCATATGAGTGTCAGCCTTAAAACATGACATTTATATTGTGCCCTCCAGTGCTTAGGGAACATTTTGAAAGCAAAGAGTGGGCAGCATGTGAGAGCCAAAAGATAGGAAGAATGGCTATGAAATGTCATGTCCTTAGCAAGACACAGTCATTGTAACCACAAAGTCATAGCAACTGCAAATGTCTTCAGTGTACAAGAATGGGCCCACCAGCAGGCAAAGGATAGAGCAAAGGCACATGGACTCTAGTCCTCACTGCTATACTATTTGCTATTGAGAGATTTATTGATGATACCACCAGGTTCCAATGGATAGTTCCAATCCAGTGGTCACACAGATGGTTCAGGTTAAACTAAATGGGTCACAGAAAAAAACCAAAAGTCATGAATATAAAATACTAGTAGCTATGGCTGGAATTCGAGGAAGAAAAAAGAGGGTATGGGGAAGAGAACATATATATGTATGTAATCAGAATATATTGTTTGTGTGGGGGGTATGTATCTTATATATATTCATATATGTGAATTATATATATAAGAATAAATTAGCCAAAGTAATTAATAAAAATGGATAGAATGAGAGAAATGGAAAATTACATGGCAAATGCAACAATAATAATTATTACAGGAAAGACTTACCTGTGCTAAAATCAGTAGCTGAAATTTTGAGGAAATTCTGAGGAAAGATGGGGATTAGCATAGTTACAAAAGAATTCTTTACAGTTTGTATCAATGTCAAAAGGAAAGGCTTTACCTGCAGGAAAGAAACTTGGCAGCCAGTTCCTAAACCAAATAATGGAGCAGCCTGTGCCCCTGTGGTGATATGCTAGTAAAGGCACAGCAAATTTCTATATTGTGCTGGCAAAACCTGCACAACTCCATACTAATTGTTGGGGGAAAAAATCACTCCAAATTAAAAGTACTGTTACAAAGTAATAGAACCTCTCATTAAAAGTTTTACAGGTTACTGCTGGGTTTGTTGCAGTATGTCTTTAATCTCAACACAGAATAGGCAAAGCCAAGACAATTCTGTGAGTTCACGGCTAGCCTGGTCTACATAGTGAGTTCCAGGACAGCCAAAGTAAGACCCTATTGAGAGAGAGAGAGAGAGAGAGAGAGAGAGAGAGAGAGAGAGAGAGAGAGAGAGAAAGGAAGAAAGGAAGAAAGGAAGGAAGGAAGGAAGGAAGGAAAGATGTTTAGAAAGTTCACAGTCTCAAAAGGCAAGACTGAAGAACTGCCACAGATTAGAGAGAAAATATATATAAAATAATGTATAATAAGTATATATGACAAGGATCACATGTGACAGAGTAGGAAAATGCATTTAAGGGATTATGGAGTAGAAAAAGCCATTTGCCTGGAAGAAATAGTTCGATTCTTCATGTGATAGCAATGTTCCTGATTTGAATAACTGAATTTGCTGACACAAGATGGTAACATGAGAACACCTACTGAAATAATCTGTACTACTTTGTACCTTTCATGTAAATCTATAATTCATGTAAATTTGGAAAAAAAATGCTGGTTGAGGAGGAGTGTGTGGGAGTGTGATTGTACAGGCAGAGAGAAGAGAAAAACGTCACATAGCAGAGTTGTGTGACAGTGACTAAATGTACATATCCGTTCCAGCCAACATTTACAATAGTGAAAGTGCCATGGACAAGAGACAGAAGAAGCACAAAACCAGGGTGTGGTAGTTTGAATAAGAATGGTCCTCAGAGGCTTATAGACTTGAATGCTTGGTTACCAGGGAGTAGCACTATTTGAAAGGATTCAGAGATGTGGCCATTTTGGAACAAGTGAGTCACTAGTGAGCTTTGGGGTTTTAAGAGCCTGTGCCAAGTCTCTTGGCCAGTGGAACAGAATGCAGCTCTCAACTACTTCTCCAACACTGTTTCTGCCTGTGTGCCACCTAGCTTCCCACCATGATGATAATGGACTAAACCTCTGAAACTCTAAGCAAGTCCCCACTTAAATGTTTTTCTTCAGAAGAGTTGCAATGGTCATGATATCTCTTCACAGAAATAGAACTGTGAATAAGACACAGGGACATTCAGCTTCCTTAAGTTACAAAAGCCCCACTGGCTTACCACTATGTGATCCACTGAATGATGAACCTGCCTGAGATTTGTCCAGTCAACTCCAACAAACCTGCTCTAGCCCAATGAAAGCAGAGCTGGGCAAAACCCTGACAAGACAAGAACCTGGTGACAGCAAAACCACAGGTGAAACGATTCTATTACTGAGAAGGAAATTGTCATTCTCTGAGAGGCAAAGGGTCTTTAGAATTTCTGAAAGTCTTATCTCCAGTGTAAGAGGTTTGCCACTCATGCTAGGAAGCACTGATCAGCAACCAAGATTCCAGTGCCTAGTGCCTGAAGTCCATGCTTCTGTCCACTCATTGTATTGACTAAAATCTTAGCAAATGATTTTGGATATCTGAGTAATGTTTTCATGCTTAAAGGCCTCTTCAAGAGATGGATTATTTGGATATTTTTGCCTTCCTTTATTTTTTTTCTTTCTGACAAAATTTCCTCTTATCATCTTATTGCTACTCTAGCTAGGTCCAGATGAAAAAGCCTATACCCAGGCCCCAATACAATACCTGAAATTATTTTTAGCCCTTGAACTCTTTGTATCATGAGCAGTCATTTTTAATAGTGGAGTTTTATCAAACCATTTTGCTGCTAAATTACTTCATGTTAGATGAATGCACATTAGCAATTCAACTAGGCAAAGTAAGAAGACAAAAAGTCATTTCAGACTATTAGAGAAATGATAATTATTTTCATTTCAGATAGGACAGAGCAGATTATAATAATGGTATTTAAGAGTGGGTACAATTTTCTGGATTAAAAGAAGTGGCTCTGTGAATATGGTGAAGAAAGTAGAGATGGCAAAGAGGATTAATTTATGACTCAACAATCTTAATGCAGAATGATCATACTTTTATTACAAGGCAGTCGATATCCTATGTGCTAAGACACATTCTATTTTGCTGTTTTACCCTATATTGTAAAGAAAGGGGCTCATCTTGGGAAGCAATTAAAAAAGGAAAGGCTAGTAAAGGAGATAGGGTGTGTGGAGGCAAGGCACTAAGGGAGTGAGTACCTTCAGTGAGGGAGAATAAACAGGCAGGTTGAGCAAATGCTTATGGGAAAGTGTGCATAGGGGAAAAGAGTAAACAGATTAGAAGGTATATGCAAGTGAAAGGGTAAGTGCAGGTGAGAGGGCATGTTGGTGGGAGGGGTCATGCAGGTGGGAAGACAGGTGGAAGGCTTATACAAATGAAGAGGAAAAGGCAAGTAGAAAGGCTTATATGCAGATGGGAAAGAAGGCAGAGGCAGGAGGAGGGCTTATGCAAATGAAGACAGAGGCAGGTAAAGGGATTTATGCAGGTTGGGGGGCTTTTGTAATTAGGAAGGCTTAAGTCAGTGGGAGGATCAATGTAGGTAAAAAGGCATCTACAGGTGAGAGAGCATATAAAGTGCTTGCAGGTAATATTACCAAAGTAGCTATAGCTTCTGAACAATACCTAGCTGGTTCACAGTGGCACAACCCTGAGAAACTCATTCATCCTCTCTTATTCATCAAAGTCATCCCCACAAAACTTTCTTTTCTAACCACACTCAAGAGAAGCTGCTGATGAAGCTTTATTGGTCTACCAGGTCCTTAGCTGGGTATTAGAGCCCAGCATAATCATCATAGCTGAAGCTGCATCTGCAGCCTGTCCCCTTACCCAAAACAATCAGTAGTATTAGAAGATGAGGCATGGATGTTAGTTGGTGCTCTCAGGAAGCAGAAACAATGATGTAAGCAACAGAGTGATATAAGCAGCCAAGGCATTTGAGAAGTATTGTGCTTGTTTCCTGGGATGCAGACTCTAAGATAAATGGTCAGTGTGCACCAACAAACCATATAACTGTTAGGAAAGTAGGGGAGAGGACAAAGATGTGGGATCGGAAAGAGCTAAGGGGATTGATTTTAAGAAACCGTGAAATCAATCTAATTGATGTATTGTTCTGACTGTTTTCGGAACTTTCCACATGCAAAGTTTGTTTCACCCATCAGTGATCAAAGGAATTCACAAAGGCAGAAGTCAGCAATGTAGGAGTGATTTGGCAAAAGTAGAAGACAGCTACCCTGGCCATGCTCTTTGTTAACTGTCACCTTACTAGTTCTTGCATTGGCACAAGATAAGAATGTCAAGGTAACGTTTCACCACTGGAAAACACACCGTTGCTTCCCACCTGTGTTCCAAAGCCTGCAACTAACGTTTTTGTCTCTCCCAGCTAGCTTTTTCTGTCTTTGTCCATTGGTGCAGACTTCAGGCAGGAGAAGAAAGGTGTTATGAATTACCCTTTCAGTGCACAACAGCTGGGATTACCTTCTTTCTGCTATATTATTTAATATGCTATGTAAAAGAGGAAGAAAATGTGGAAGGAAAAGAGGGAGTGAAAGATGTTTAAATTGTAGGCATACTCTGTATTAAAAGTTCTCACATTCTCGTTCTTGGAAGAAAATTTTGACTTAGGAAAGAAACTGAATCAAAGCCAATTCTCATGGGTATGGGTGTGTGCCTGAGTGCTGAAGGCTTTCCATGGAGCTCTCTGGCCCTACCTGGTGTAAGAGTCCTAGTGAAGGGAAGCGAGCACGGGTGGGCCATCTCTGCTGTGTCTTCCAGGCCACTCTGTTTCTCCATGATTCCCTGCACTGAGTCGGGTCGGGCTGGGCCAACAAGAGGCTAACTAGCCAGTAAAGAGTGCAGAGCAGCTTCAGGCCACGTTTCTGCAGAGTAGACCTCTTCCTAAGTATTACAGCTCTTCTGAGTAGATCTTTCACTGCTTTTACTTCCCTGGATAGGATATATATAGTTTTGAGGGGTCATTCAGATTTCGACAGCAGCTATCTCTCATTGGTTTGGGCTGAGAGTCTTTATTTGCATGTAAGAGGGCTTGACCAATATCACACACCTCTCCTGCTGGGGTGGTCTTTGCAGGTTGGGACTGAAACATGCCACCCTTGCACGCAGAAATATTGCCCACTGGAGCTCCGAGGTTCTAGACTTATACTCGACTGGGCCCAGGCTGCCTGAACAGACCACTGCCCCACATATGGGGAATAACACCAGTGTTTCTTACAATGGAGGAAAGAAGCATGAGAGACTGGTGAGAAGACAGAATGAGACAGAATGCAAAGGAAGTGTTAGCTCTTATGAATATTTTATATACAAATCCTAACAACATTTCCAACAGCAGAGTTCTAAAAATGTTTGCATCAATGACAATAACTTGGGAATAAATGCTAATTTGGTCTTTCAGGATTGTTATCTTGCAGCATAATATTCTTGTGGACAATCACATTCTATCTAGTGTTTACAAGGTCACCATATAATCAGCCTGAGTATTTAAGATAAAATTGTATAATTCATAATTATGTTGGAACAATGGCATAAATCAGTACTCTCCCAAGAAAACTGAAACACATGGCATCTTAGACATATGTTAAAAAAAAGTCTTTCTCACTAGGTTTCCTTTAAGACAATCATCAGAAGTAGACTCTCAGATAATTTCCATTGTGAAGTTCTATAGAAAGAGAAACGTTTATCGAACATTCTTTTTTATCAGATCTCTCTAGCCCCAGGTGAACATTCTTAACTAACATGGTGTCCTACTTAGAGAGTAAGGAGGAGCTTCATTCCTTTGCTACCAACTGTACAGGGAACAAATATTCCAGAATAAATGTGAGAAAAGGAAACTGCTCTCAAGTGACTACAATTTACCACTAGATGTTCTAATGGTGCCATTCCAAATGGTTAGTGAGGATGGCATTCCTTCTCCCCTTCCACCAATCCCCTGGGCTGAGGTAATTGCCATAGCAACCTCTTCATTAACTGGCTGTAATTGTGGACACTATGAAGGACTGCCTAAGATCCTTTTTCAGAACAGAAGAACTCATTCCCTAAGCTATGGAGGATGTCAAATCATAGCTCTCTGCTAGACACTTTCAATGATTACCTTGGGTGAAAAAAAATAAATTCCCTCATGCAAGACCTAACCAGTGCAGCCATAGCATCTAAAATCTGAACAATTCAGGCTGGTGAGATGGCTCAGCCGGTAAGAGCACTGACTGCTCTTCCGAAGGTCCAGAGTTCGGATCCCAGCAACCACATGATGGCTCACAATCATCTGTAATGAGATCTAACACCTTCTTCTGATGCTGTTTGAAGACAGCTACAGTGTATTATGCTGGAGCAAGCGGGGCAGAACATAAGGCTGGAATCAAATAATAGGTGTGCACTTTCTTTTAAATTGTATTTATTTACTTATCTTTTTATATGTATGAGTGTTTTCCTTGTATGCATTTTATGTATGCTACATATGTGCCCAGTGCCTATAGAGGCCAGAAGAAGGTTATAAGATTCACCAGAACTGGAGTAACAGAAAGTTACTCTTACTACCAGATGAGGGTGCTGGGACCTAAGCCAGGTCCTTTAAAAGAGCAGTAAGGGTCATGAACCATCTTTCCAGCCCCAGGCAGTTACTTTCTTACTGGTAACGTTCAGCAATGATATGTGAGCTCACTGCAATTTGGCTTCCAGTAAAACTATTTAGGATTGAATATTACAAAGTTAGTCAAAGAACATATAAATAGCAACCAACACCAATTTTTCATGGATGCCATAATTATGCAGGGTTCACATAGTTAATTTCTAAAAGTACAGGTGTGTTTCAGAAATGGAATTTCAGAGATGCATAAAAATTACCACCTTTAAAGGAAAACTGTTAGCCAGTGAACAGATTCATGGTTCAAATTTAATAAGCCATGATTTAAGCTCTAATGTTCATAGTTACTCCTAGAATAATTGTTTCAACAGTATTCTAAGTTCACCCTATGCCTACACCTTTGCGGAAAAACCTGTCAATTACTTGCATTCCTATAACTGGGTGGTGGGAAAAGATCATGTAAAATGTCAATTATAAAAGCAATAAAGTGCACTTTCAGAACCTTTTTCCCCATTCTTTATCTTGTACTCAGAAATGAAAGGGAAGAAAGACTAGGTGCATGTCAAAGTAAACTATACAAGTTTATCCACCAGAAGACAAAAGTTTTATATAGAGCATGGAACCACTTTTATTTTATCCCCAAAGTAAGAGTATACAATTGGAAACACTGTGAAGGGAAAAAAGTCAAAGTTAATACTTATCTGAAACCTTGGCTGGGGATAAATGGAATAAAGGGATAAGCTTCAGGTATATATGGGTCCCAGTATAATCTACCCATTGGGTCTGGGCACCCCTATAGTCACTTATCCTTTGCATTTTGGCCAGTTGTAGATTTTTGTAATAGTCCCCATCTGCTACACAAAGAAGCTTCTTTATTGAGGAGAGGGCTGAGAACTATACTTACCTATGGGTATAAAGATAAGTATTTAGACATAGTTAGAAATTATACTGGTTTAGGAAAATGGCAGCAATAGGCTCTCCTCTATGACCTCACCAGCCATAGGCAATAGGTTAGGTTTATAGTACCAGGCATTAATTCCCTCTTGTGAGCAGGCCTTAGTTAGATAGCTGTTGGTTAGCTTCAAACTATTATTGTCACTATTGCAGTTAAAGATCAAGGAACATCTTGAAAGAGAAGGTAGAAATATTGTGAAAGTCAGAAAACCAAGACACATGCTACTAGATAGTGTCTTCTAAACATGACTGGGATGCTGCACCTATGGACTCTCAATGGTATGATTACCTAAACAAGACCTGCTTCATGACAACACTAGCCCACAGAAGTAAGGGAAAGTTTACAAGTGCCCATCCCTAAATAAATAATAAAAGGCAATTGATGGCTACTGGAGAGGAAAAAACAGTCTTCTTCAGGGACTCTCCCCTGAAAAGTTATCTAACCCCAAGTGGTAAGCACTAAACACATGTACATAAGGGCAGCATTGTAGACTCACAAGATTGTGTGAGTGAGTGTGTATGTGTCTGTGTCTGCATCTGTGACTGTGTCTACATGTAACAATGGAAGTTACCAAAGATGAGGTATGAAATTGAAAGACAGAGTATGGGGAGAACACAGGAGTAATTTGAGGGTAACAAGAAGGTGTAAAAATTGTGTAAATTTCATATATGAAATTCTCAAAAAATAAAAATTAAATTAAAAAAAGAACAGAGGAATGAAAGCAAGTGTTCAAAGAAAAAATTCACCAGAATGCTCTTGAAAGAAAAATACTAATGTAGGTAGCCATAAAGCAGAAAATATATTCTTTGACAAATTGACAAGAAGGAAATAAGTCAGAGAGTTCAACTTTATTTACAATGCATTTTTGCTTTTTGCTTTTTTTCTTTTAAAAGCTAGAAGTGTATTGCTCTCAGAAATACCACTGCCTCTCAAAAGCTTGCCAAGTATAGCTAAAAACTGGGTGCATATGTACTTTGATGAGAAAGAGTTTTCAAGCTGGGTGTGATGGTGTACAACTTTAATCCCAGCACAGAGAAAGCAGGTGGATCTCTGAGAATTTGAAGCCAAGCTAGTCTATTGTAGGATACCGACCAGCAGCTTCCTACTAGCGTGGGTTTCCACGAACCGGGAATGTGGGAGACC
>NC_045030.1:13047228-13051004 GCF_008632895.1 Mastomys coucha
GCTGGCCTCGAACTCAGAAATCTGCCTGCCTCTGCCTCCCAAGTGCTGGTATTAAAGGCGTGTGCCACTACCACCCGGCGGCTATTCTTGGTTGTCAACTTGACTATATCTGGAATGAATTAAAACCCAGTAATGGAGTTTCTGCTTGGTTTGCAGTTGGTGAATTCTCTTTTAGTCTGAACCTTCAAGGTAGGAAGGCACATACGTTTAATTCTGATCCTGAGGTGGGAAAATACACCTTTAATAGGGGCCACACCTTCTGCTGGAAGTCTATATAAGGACATGAAAGAAGCAAGGTTTTGTTCTTTGCCTGCTTGTCCTCACCTTGCTAGCATATCCACTCCTTTATTGGAATTGAAGCCTATTTCTTTTTTTCTTTTTTTCTATTTTTTTTATTGGATATTTTCTTTTTTTACATTTCAAATGTTTTCCCCTTTCCAGGTCTCCCCTCTGGAAACCCCCTATCGCACCCCCTTCCCCTGACTCTATGAGGGTGCTTCCCTACCTCAGGATACATCCACTCCTGTCTTCCCACCCTGACATTTCCCTACACTGGGGCATCGAATACCCTCAGACCCAAGGGCCACTTCTTCCACTGATGTTCAACAAGGCCATCCTCTGCTACATATGCAGCTGGAGTCATGATGTACTCTTTGGTTGGTAATTTAGTCCCTGGGAGCTCTGGGGGATCTAGACAGTTGACACTGTTGCTCCCTCCATGGAGCTGCAAACCCCCTCAGTAGAGCCTATTTCTTTAGGATTACAGCATATACAGAAGATTGGCTGAGACAATCAGCCTTGCGCAACTGAGTAATTAATTACTAGATTCTTAGACTTTTCACAACTAGCCATTGTTGAGTTAGTTGGACTGCAGTTTGAAAATCATGCCAATAAATTCACTTTATATCTATATATCTATATCACCTATATCTATATCATAGAGAGATCCTTTCCATAAGTTGTGTGACTTTAGAGAAATGTAATACACTCTGTCTCAAAAAAAGTTTTCAATAGAAATAAAATAATTAATAGCATAATTATAATACAGACTACAAACCTGAATCAGCTGAATACAAACTTGTATATGATTTTGTCTTATAAAATCATTAGTAGCATAGAAACTTTATATTAATATACTAAGTGAATGACTCAACATGTGAATATGTGCCTCCATTATTAAAAAAAAAACCATTTTGCTCATGTATTCTTGAAACTTGTTTTCTAATTTTATATTGGCAAGGAGCTGGTGATAGAATTAAATCTATAAAGCTCCCCACTCCAAGACACCATCTCTTTCAAGTAAAGAGTAGAAAGCTTTACTTTCCACTTCCCCTACTTCTTCAGTAAAATTCTTCTTGCAGTATAATTTATATATCATAAATTTCACTCACATTTTTTTCTGCACAAGTTAATGATAGTACCTTTACAGAGCAGAGCAACTATCATCACAATCTAAATTTCTAATGTTATCAACAGCCTATGGTGCATTTACAGTCCCCTTCCATTCCTATAGCCAGCTGTACACAACCAATAATCCATATTTGTCTTTATTAGGTTTGTTTTTTTCTGAACATGACTTCTGAAATGAAGTCATATAGTATGTCGTCATTTGTGACTATTATGCACGATGTGCAGAATGATCTTTAGGTTTCAAATGAGTGAGTTTTATGTAGATAACAAAAGTAAAAGAACAAGTAGCATGTAGCAGATAGAGAGAAGCAGCCAAACACCATCATATCAAGTGCTTACAATATCCATCAGTGATAACTAGAGTGGACTGATTAAGAAATATCAAACAAAAGCAACATCATCAAAGTAGGGCTTACAATAACCCTTCAGAAATCAACTAGTAAAGAAACATCCATGCTGGAGTTTCCAGTTAAAAGACTCTCCATGGGTAACCTGCCAGGTTCCTCTTCCCACTGCAAGCATTTTTATGCCATGGGATAAACAATAATAACCTGTGTTGAAGATAGTTTACTTTCCAGCTGGTCTCAAGAACACAGTGTTTTTAATACCCTCAGTTGCTTGCTTTTTTACTTTCTTCTTGTAGCATGGTTAAGAGGCCCAGAAAGAGGGCCTTGAAAGACACTGGGAGACAAATATACTTGGATCTGAAAATGCTAGTGGCCAGGATGAGGGAGTAGGGGTGTCTGTGCTCCTGCTACTGATTCCAGAGACAGCTTCTCAGTAAGGTTAAATTGTACATGACAATTTACCAATATATTTTATAATGCTTGACTTGCTCCTTTTTTTACCAGCTTTGTTGTAAACACATAAAATTCTAATCCATTGTTTCCAAATTTTTGTCTCTGGCAGGGAATGACTTTAGAAACAAGACAAAGTAAGGAATTGGAAAGTTATTACAGGATGAAAGAATATACTCAAAAGGTGGGGTGGCTTCTCAAGAGGGTTTGAACATTTGAACAGCTAATTTTATGGGAAAATTAATAGGAGAGAATATTTTTCATGAGTATTGATTGGAGATAGATTCCTAGGACAGGATTTACTCACCTTTTTGTCTTTTTGGTATTTTAAGATGTGCCATGGCATCAGATTCTTGATAGGAAAGGGCCAGTAATATAGAGATACATTTAAAATGAAGCAAAAGACAGTGATCATCTCAGTTGTTTTTCTTGGTTCTAGCCCAGTTTGTGTGTTTTCTTTGTTTTGTTTTGTTTTTAACAATCTGAGCAGTTATATAAAGTGTTCTTCTTCTTTTTCTGTTTGAATACTGATGAAGTGTTCTGCTATAATATAGCTATGCAGGCTAAGGTGGGACCAGCTGGGAGGCACAGGCCTCACAAGAGGCAGGGCAGCCTGGACAGGATCCCCTCTACCTCCATCTACACATAGGAGTGACAGAGGCAGATCCACAGCCCTCTCTGCCCCTTCCATGCAAACAGAGAGCTTGCCTCCAGGGAGTGCTCTAACCCAGGCTCTCAGGTGAGATCTGCCATTTTCTCTCCAGTGACTCTCTAAGGCAGGACGAGCAAGGAGGCACAGGCCTCACAAGTGGCAGAGCAGCCAGATCAGGATCCTTTCTACCTCAGACCACACCTAGGAGGGACAACAGATCCACAGACTCTCTGCACCTTTCCTGCAAGTAGAGAGCCTGTCTCCAGGGTGTGCTCTGACCCTAGGACTCAGGAGAGACAACTGATCCACAGCCATCTGCCTCCTAGTTTTACCAGGGAGAGCTGATCTCCCAGAAATGCTGGCACAGGCTTACAGACCCACAGGAGGAACAAGCTCCAGCCAGAGACAGCAAGAACATCTAACACCAGAGATCAACAGATGGCAAAAGGCAAATGCAAGAATCTTACCAACAGAAACCAAGACTACTTGGCTTCATCAGAACTTAGTACTCCCACCTTAGCAAGTCCTGGATATCCCAAAACACCCAACAAGCAAGATTTAGATCTAAAATCATATCTCAAAATGGTGATAGAGGAATTTAAGAAGGACATGAATAACTCCCATAAAGAAATACAAGAGAACACTGGTAAAGAAGTACAAGCCCTTAAAGAGGAATCAAAAAAATCCCTTAAAGAATTACAAGAGATCACAAGTAAACAAGTAGAAGCTCTTAAACAGGAAACACAAAAATACCTTAAAGAATTATAGGAAAACACAAACAAACCGGTAAAGGAATTGAACAAACCATCCAGGACCTAGAAATGGAAGTAGAAACAGTTAAGAAATCAAAAAGAGAGACAACTCTGGAGATAGAAATCTTAGGAAAGAAGTCAGGAACCATAGATGCAAGCATCACC
>NC_045030.1:13051577-13053198 GCF_008632895.1 Mastomys coucha
GCCCTTCAAAGGGTAATAAATGGAAAACTCCAACACAAGGAGGGGAACTACATCCTAGAAAAAGCAAGAAAGTAGTCTTTCAACAAAACTAAAAGAAGAGCCACATGAACGGAATTCCAACTCTAACAACAAAAATAACAGGAAGCAACAATTACTTTTCCTTAATATCTATTAATATCAATGGACTCCATTCCCCAATAAAAAGACAAAGACTATCAGACTGGGCACGGAACCAGGATCCAACATTTTGTTGCATAAAGGAAACCCATGTGAATGACAAGGACAGAGACTACCTCAGAATAAAAGGCTGGAAAACAATTTTCCAAACCAATGGTCCCAAGAAAAAAAGCTGGAGTAGTCAATCTAATATTAAATAAAGTCGACTTTCACCCTAACGTGATCAAAAAAGATAAAGAGGGACACTTCATACTCGTCAAAGGTATGACCTATCAAGATGAACTCTCAATCCTGAACCTCTATGCTCCAAATGCAAGGGCATCTACATTCATAAAAGAAACTTTACTAAAGCTCAAAGCACACATTGCACCACACACAATATTAGTGGGAGATTTCAACACCCTAGCCTCTACAATGGACAGATCATGGAAACAGAAACTAAGCCAGGACACAGTGAGACTAACAGAAGTTATGAAACAGATGAATTTAACAAGTATCTATAGAACTTTTTATCCTAAAACAAAAAGATATACCTTCTTCTCAGCACCTCATGGTACCTTCTCCAAAACTGACCATATACTCAGTCATAAAACAGACCTCAACAGATACAAGAAGATTGAAATAATTCCTTGCATCGTATCAGATCACCATGGACTAAAGCTGTTCCTTAACAACAACATAAACAATAGAACGCCCATGTACACGTGGAAGCTTAACAACACTCTACTAAATGATAACTTGGTCAAGGAAGAAATAATGAAAGAAATTAAAGACTTTCTAGAATTTAATGAAAATGAAGCCACAACATACCCGAACTTATGGAACACAATACAAGCAGTCCTAAGAGGAAAACTAATACCTTTAAGTGCCTCCAAAAAGAAACTGGAGAGAGCATACACCAGCAATTTGACAGCACATCTAAAAGCTCTAGAGCAAAAAGAAGCAAACTCACCCAAGAGGAGTCTACCAGAGGATCCAGCTATATCACTCCTGGGCATATACCCAGAAGATGCTCCAACATGTAATAAGGCCACATGCTCCACCATGTGCATAGCAACCTTGTTTATAACAGCCAGAAACTGAAAACAACACAGATGTCCCTCAACAGAGGAATGGATACAGAGAATGTGGTATATCTACAAAATGGAATACTACTCAGCTATTAAAAACAATTAATTTATGAAGTTCTTAGGGAAATGGATAGATCTGGAGAATATCATCCTGAGTGAGGTAACCTAATAATAAAAGAACACACATGGTATGCACTCTCTGATAAGTGGATATTAGCCCAGAAGATCCGAATACATGAAGTACAATCCACAAACCACAAGAAACTCAAGAAGGAAGACCAAAATATAGACACTTCATTCCTTCGTAAAAGGGGGAACAAAATACCCATGGAAGGAGTTGCAGAGACGAACTATGGAGCAGAGACTGAAGGAAG
>NC_045030.1:13053664-13056660 GCF_008632895.1 Mastomys coucha
TTAGGAGGGGAACCTGGGAAAGGAGATATCATATGACATGTAAATAAAGAAAATATTTAATGAAAAATATAGCTGTGCAGTTATACCAGACTCTAGATAACAGAAAGTTAGTTTTTCCTCTACACCTACTGGATGACATCTTTTTACTTAACAGAGTGGGTTTTTAGTTTCATCCACGCTTTGGCATGTACAAGTATTTTGTTTCTTTTGATGGTAAATATCACTCCATGTTATCCTTAGACCTACTGTATTTAACAATCCAAAAGTTGGTGGTAGCCTTAGGGGTATGGCTCAATAGAGCACAAAAATAGCTTTATTCACCGGATATAATTTTCATCTTAGAGGTTTACTGTTGAATAAATTCACACTTTATAGTTCTTTCTGAACTCTGACTGGCTGGTTCAACTCAGCTCAAACTCCTCTCCAAGCTGACTGATTAGAACTTGTTTTTCATGGCTGGAGAGATGGCTCAGCAGTTATGAGTACCAACTGCTCTTCCAGAGGTCATGAGTTCAATTCCCAGCAATCACATGGTGGCTTACAACCATCTGTAATTGGATCTGATGCCCTCTTCTGATGTGTCTGAAGAGAGCAGTGGTGTACTTATACATATAAAATAAATAAATCTTTAAAAATTAATAAAACTGGATTCTCTTGGGCTTCTCACTTAATTGTTCTGCTTGGCCTCAAACTGACTCTGGCATCTCCTTGTTCTGTGGCTTCAACTGCCTCTGTGTAAACTCAATTTCACTACATTATACTCACTCAAATGAATTGTACTGAACTGAACAGCTCACAACTGAACTAAGCAGACTGTTCACTCTCTCTCCTGCACTACTCTAAAGTAGCCTCTCTTTCCTGTCTCTTCTCATAAGAGTTTGTCATATTCTGTTTCTGAGTCATTCTGTCAAATCTTTCTGTGATTCATTGCTTTGCCTGCCCACTCACATAGACATGACTCTCAAACATGGTTACTTCCTTCTACAAATTGACCTTACTTACACTTTTTGGGATTAAAGGTGATATGAAGGACATGCCTACATTTCTGCCAGAACATAGATACCTGGATCTTTGGATGTGATCCTTTGCAGAGCAACCATGTTTGCTGGATTAAAACTCCATTACATCTTCCCCTTTTCTGTTTAAGCTAAAAATTGTACACAGTTTAACTAATACAACCAAAACAATTATCTATCCCATAAATTTAACAGTTCAAATGTCCTTAAATTCAACTGTCCTAATATCCTTATAAGGATATATTATAAAGATGCAATGATCATAATCTCATAATTGAAGTCCTGTTTATCTGTCCTTTAGCAAATGTCCATCCATTTCAGCATCAAATTTTCAGTTAGCCAGTCTGATGAGCCATCTGTTCTTCTTTAGCTGTTTTGCTGAGCTGTTTCCATATAGGGAGGATCAGCTCTCCATATCATCTGTGTCATTGTCTTTTTACATTTCTGCCTTCCTTGAGTCATGTCTTTCACGTGCAAATGGTGGATCTAATTGCTCCGGCAACATATGTGTAGTAGAGGACTGCCAAGTCAGTCATCAATGAGAGGAGCTTACTTGGATCAGACCTTAATCAATTTTGATGGAACCCATAGTCTTTCATAGGCAAAACCTCTTCCCCAATGTAACATATCCCCTGACTTCCATTTGTTGCAGTCAAAGAATCGCCACACAAACCACTCAGACACTGATCTCAGTCAAGCAGAGATAGTTTATTGAACACACACTGATGGATCAGGGATGAAGGTCAGACTTGGGAGCTGAGTATGTGACCCTGACTGTTTCCCAGAGGTGCCTTATAAAGGTAAAAACCATAAAAGCTCATACACAGGCGCAGGAAGTGGTGCCGTGTAGTTGGGTTGTTGGTTCAGGTCCAAGCTTATTGTTGCTCATTATAAAAAGCAGTCCCTTTGTGATTGTGTTACTTCACTCAGAATGATATTTTCTAGTTCCATTATTATGCCTATCAATTTCATTAATTCATTGTTTTTAATAGCTGAATAGTACTCCATTGTGTAAATGTACCACATTTTCTGTATCCATTCCTCTGTTGAGGGACATCTGGGTTGTTTCCAGTTTCTGGCTATTATAAATAAGGCTGCTATGAACATGGTGGAACATGTGTCCTTACTACATGTTGGAGCATCTTCTGGGTATGTGCCCAGGAGTGGTATAGCTGTATTCTCAGGTAATACTATATCCAATTTTTTGAAGAACCGCCAAACTGATTTCCAAGTGATTGCACCAGCTTGCAATCCCACCAGCAATGGAGGAGTGTTCTTCTTTCTCCACATCCTCCTCTACATCTGCTGTCACCTGAGTTTTTGGTCTTAGCCATTCTGACTGGTGTGAGGTGGAATCTCAGGGTTGTTTTGATTTGCATTTCCCTGATGACTAAGGATGTTGAACATTTCTTTAGGTACTTCTCAGCCATTTGGTATTCCTCACTTGAGAATTATTTGTTTAGCTCTGTACCCAGTTTTAATAGGGTTGTTTGTTTCTCTGGAGTCTAACTTCTTGAGTTCTTTGTATATATTGGATATTAGCTCACTGTCAGATGTAAGTTTGGTAAAGAACTTTTCTCAATCTGTTAATTGCCATTTTGTCCTATTAACAGTGTCCTTTGCCTTACAGAAGCTTTGCAATTTTATGAGGTCCCATTTATCAATTCTTGATCTTAGTTCACAAGGTATTGGTGTTCTTTTCAGGAAATTTTCTGCTGTGTCCATGTGCTTCAGGCTCTTCCCCACTTTTTCTATTAGTTTCAGTGTATCTGGTTTGATGTGGAGGTCCTTGATCCACTTGGACTTGAACTTTGTACAAGGAGATAGGAATGGATCGATTTGCATTCTTCTACATGCTAACTACCTGTTGAGTCAGCATTATTTATTGAAAATGCTGTCTTTTTTCCACCGAATGGTTTTAGCTCATTTGTCAAAGATCAAGTGACCATAGGTGTGTGGGTTCATTTCTGGGTCTTCAGT
>NC_045030.1:13057219-13057836 GCF_008632895.1 Mastomys coucha
CCATCCAAGTACTAACCAGGCCCGACCCTGCTTAGCTTCCGAGATCAGACGAGATCGGGTGCGTTCAGAGTGGTATGGCCGTAGACCCTACTGGTTCTTTTATTGTTGAGAATAGTTTTCGATATCCTGTTTTTTTTGTTTTTTGTTTTTTTTGTTATTCCAAATGAATTTGCAAATTGCTCTTTCTAACTCTATGAAGAATTGAGTTGGGAATTTGATAGATATTGCATTGAATCTGTATATTGCTTTAGGCAAGATGGCAAACTGGGAAAGGGGATAACATTTGAAATGTAAATAAAGAAAATATCCAATTAAAAAAGGAAAAGAAAAATGGGATTTCTTCAGGAATATAGGGTTGGTTAAATATCATCAAAGTGAATAATATATCATGCAAGTAGAATAAAAGATAAAATATACATGTCTATTTCCGTAGACACAAGAACAATTGGCTACATATAACCTTCATTCTTAATTGTTAGTTGAACAAAGTAGTAAAGAAGAATAAAAGTAAACAAATGAAAATAGTGTTGAAAGACTGAATTTAGAAACTTGGAAAAAGCATGTTAATGGAGATGCATTAATGTATACTGTATAACCTTTACTTAAAGAAGGCATAG
>NC_045030.1:13066277-13069630 GCF_008632895.1 Mastomys coucha
GGGAATGCCAGGGCCAGAAAGTGGGAGAGGGCAGGGTGGCAGGCATGGGGAGGGGGGAGGCAACAAGGTTTTGTTTTTGTTTGCCTTTTGTTTTTTGGAGGGGAAACTGGGAATGGAGAAATTCGCATGTAAATAAAGAAAATATCTAAAATAAAAATAAATTAAAAAAATGGTATTCTTAAGTATATAGGTAAACAGTCAGATAGAAGTGACACTAAGGGGAATGCATGTGAAAGAAGGGGCACAGAAGCATCATGGTATCTCAGATACCTATAGTGGACCCAGTCATTCTGAAAAAGGCTCTCTGAACCCTGTACTTCTAGGGTTTTTGGAAGCTTCATTATATAACTACAACTATATATATATATATATATATATATATATATATATATATATATATATATACAATATCCTTGGTCTTTGTCATTGGTGATCAGCTCAACCTTTAGCTCCTCTCCTCTCTAGGGGGTTAGGTAGGACAGAAAGTGTTCCAAGTCTTTAATCACACGATTGCTTCCCTTGACAACCAACCCCCATCATAAGGTTCTCTAGGAAACCACCAAGAGTTACTTAAGTGGAACAGAAGAGGTTATCACCCTAGAGATTCCAAAGAATTTAGGACCTTTCTGTCAGACATTCCAATCACTCAGTAAATTATAAAGATTTTTGGAAGGCAATGCTAGGAACTAGGGGCAGAGGTCAATGCACACGTGTGTGTGTGTGTGTGTGTGTGTGTGTGTGTGTGTGTGTGTTGTTATTGTTGTTGTTGTTGTTGTTGTTTCTTAACATATCACAAACAAAAGGAAATATTTTTACTTAATAAAAGGCATCCATGAAAAATCTGGATTCAAAATTTTTAATGGTGAAAGTCAGAATGCTTTACCCTAAAGTCAGAAACAGGAAGTTACCGCCTATTCTTCCACTAGTGTTCAATATTGTACTGGTTGTCTAATTATGGCAGTTGAGCAGAAGAATTAAAAGACATTTAGATTGTAAAGGAAGAAGAAAATGTGTCTTTTTTTACAGATAACATAACAAGCATACATATAGAAAACTTCAGGAAACATCAACACATCAAAATCTAGATGAACTAATAAAAGAATCCAGGGGTTGTTTATGATATTTTTAAAAGTACACAGAAAATGATTCAGGAGATTATTCAATGGATAGAGTGATTGGTGTACAAGCATGATGACCTGAGTTCAGATCCCCAGCACTCAACTAAAAAGCTGGGCATCCAGCATGCACCTGTAGTGTTGGTACTGGGGAAGTGGAGACAGGAAGATCTTGAGGTTTTACTTTGGAGCCAGTCAACTGGTAAACACTAGGTTCAGTGAGAAACCCTCATCTCAGAAAATAAGGTAGAAGTAATAAATAACACAAGACCTCTGGTCTACACAAGTACACACACATACACACAAATGCATATGACCATACACATACATCACACATACTTGTTGTGCATATATGTATATATGTGTACACACCCACAGACACCAAAATGTGCAAAAGTATATTTATATGTACTAGTCTAAAACAAAGAAATTTTTATTTGTAATAGCATTCACAAAAAAGTGTAAGAGCCACTAATATCAGTGAGTAAAGTGTTTACCAGACTGAGTTTGATTCCTGGAACCCATGGAAATATGGAAGAAGAGAAATCACCACACAAATTGTCCTCTGACCACTATATCCATAGAATAGCACATATGTCATGGCTCAAATGTGCCCCCCTCACATTGTACATGGTAATAATAATAAGGAACATAAGTTAAAAGAATAAAATCAGAAAGAAATTTGTAAAACTAGGGTAAAATTTTACTTAAGTTTACAAAACATCGATGAGAATTATTAAAAAGACCTAAATAGATACCACATGTATTGACTAGAAGGTATTATTATCATGGAATTATGATTTAAAAGGAAATGTACTGCCCCCTCCCCCCAACACACACATGTAGTAAATGCTTGATTCCCTGATGGTCTCATTATTTGGTTAGGTGGTAGAAACTGAATGTGGCAGGTACTAGCTGGAAGAAGTGGTTACAAGGAGCAGGTCTTTGAGAGTACCTTGTTCTTAATTCTTTCTATTGTTCTCAGTCTTTGCCCACCCTGAAGAGAAACTGCCTTTTCTATTATGCACCTTCACTATGATAAACTGACATCATTGCAATAGTGAACCCAAAGAAATTTTTCCTCCTTTAAGTAATTTCTGTCACAGCAACAGGAAACCTAACATGTAAAGGGTATTCCTATATAGACCTATGGATTCCATCTATATCAAATATCTAGCAGAATCTTTTCTAGAAATTGACAAGTGGATCCAAATATTTGTTTAGAAATGAAAAGGCTGCAGAATGACCAAACAATCATGAAAAGAGTGACAAAGTTGGAGGATTCAAAACTACCAAAAACTAGAATAATCAAGATAATATAGTATTGGCAAAGGGTAGGCAGATAGACCAGCAACGTAATTGATGTTCAGGAGTAAAGGTAAGCCTTTATATTTATGGTTAACTAATTTTCAATAAGAATAGCAATATATTCCAATGTGGATAAGAATAGTTTTTTCAAATCAGTGCTAGAACAGTGGCACCTAGAGATGAATGAAAATTATATAAAATACCAATTAAATTTACCTCAAGACAGCAGAACTAACAGACAAAACCCATGCTGTCTTGGTTAGGGTTTTATTGCTGTGAAGAGACACCATGACCCAGGACTTCTGTAAAGGAAAATATTTCATTGGCACTGGTTTTTAGTTTCAGAGATTTAATCCATTATCATCATGGTAGGAAGCATGGAAGCATAGAGGCAGACATGGTACTGGAAGAGCCAAGTGTTCTATATCTTGATCTGAAGGCAGCCAGGAGGAGACTGTCTTCCTCAAGCAGCCAGGAGGAGGATCTCTTCCACAATGGGAGGAACTTGAGCATAGGACCTCAATGCCCTCCTCCAGAGTGATGCACTTCCTCCAACAAGGCCACATCTACTATAATAGGGACACACCTCCTAATAATAGCAGTTCCAATGTTACAAGCATATTCAAACCATCATGCAAACAATAAAAACACCTCAAAATGGATAATAGATCTAAATGTATAAGATAAAAAAACACTCCAGCCTCCAAAACTCCAGGGAAGCCACCTAATTGAAGACCTCCCTCATTCTCTAGCTGCTACCCTACCCCCATTTCATCACTCCTTCTTGCTGTGTCTCAGGTCCCAACTCTGTGAAATACCCACTAATGTAGCAGAGGCTACTCCACCTCCAAGAAGTCCAGGTAGGCCACCTATTCTTTTTCTTTTCTTTTTTCTTTTTAACTCAGTGGCTTTTATTTATTTATTTATTTA
>NC_045030.1:13069640-13084595 GCF_008632895.1 Mastomys coucha
ACCAGAAGAGGGCACCCGATCTCATTACAGGTGGTTGTGAGCCACCTGGTTGCTGGCATCTGAACTCAGAACCTTCAGAAGAGCAGTCAGTGCTCTTACCCACTGAGCCATCTCGCCAGCCCCCACCTATTCTCGAACCTCCCCCACTCTCTTTGTGTCTTTCACACTCTTCCCAATCTCCCCACCCCTCCTTGTCATTGTGACCAGCCCCAAACTAAGGCAGAAATGACCTGCCTGACCACACCAGCCAGAAGACCAGAGAGGAAACAGAAACTAAGGAAAAAAACACCCACCCAACTAAGACAAACTTAGAAATCTGCACCTAGTCCTATAATCACCCCAAACCCAGATGCCTAGTTTCCAGTGTAAAGAAATAATTAACAACAGCCAAGGCAATATGTCACAATCAAAGCCCAGCTATCCTACTACATCAACCCCCAAATATTCAAACACAGCTGAAGCAAAAGTAAAAGACTTTAAAACCTAGTTTATGAAGATGATAGAGGACTTTAAAGAAGAAATAAAGAAATAATGTAAAGAAACCAAGGAAAGGACAAACAAAAATTGAAGGAAGTGAACAAAATTCCTTAAAGAAAGCCAAGTAAAACACAAACAGTTGAAAGAAATAAGTAAAATTGTGCAAGACTTGAAATGGAAATAGAAGCAAGTAAAAAGGGAATTGTGGAAATGAAAAATCTAGGTAATCGGACAGGAACTACAGAAGCCAGCTTAATCAATAGAATACAAGAGATGGAAGAGAATATTTCAGGTATTGAAGATAGGATAGAAAAAGTACATACATTGGTCAAAGAAAATGTTAAATCTAAGAAGTTCCTGACACAAAACAGCCAGGAAATCTGGGATATTATGAAAAGATCAAACTTAAGAATAACAGGAATAGAAGGAGGAGAAATATACCAACCAACTAAAAGGCTCAGAAAATATTTTCAACAAAATCATAAAAGAAAAATTTTAGTCTAAAGAAGATGCCTATAGAGGTATAAAAAGCATACAAAACACCAAATTGGTTTGACAAAAAATGAGTCCCATTACCACATTATACACAAAACACTAAATGTACAGAAAAAAGAAAGAATATTAAAAGCTGCAAGGGGAAAAGGCCAAGTAGCATATAAAGGCAGACCTATCAGAATTACATCTGACTTCTCAACAGAAACTCTAAAAACTAGAGGGGCCTGGACAAATGTCTTGAAGACTCTAAGAGACAACAGATGTAAGCCCCGACTACTATACCCAGCAAAATTTTCAATTACAAAAAATGAAGAAATCAAGATATTCCATGATAAAATAAAATATAAAAAACAGCTGTCTACAAATACAGTCCTACAGAAGATAATAGAAAAAATTCCAACCTAAGTAGGGTCACTATACTATGAAATCACAGGAAATAAGCATTCTCACACCAGGAAAACTAAAAGAAGGGAAATACATATGCACCACCACCATTACCATCACCACAACCACCACCAAAATAACAGGAATTAGCAATCATTGTTCATTGATATATCTCAATATCAATGGAATCAATTTCTCAATAAAAAGACTCAGAGTAACAAAAGAGATGAAAAATGGGATCTATCAATCTGCTGCATGCAAGAAACACACTTCAACATCAAATATAGATATTACATCTAGTAAACAGTTGGAGAAAGATTTTCTAAGTTCTTAAGAAGCAGGAGAGTATATCCATTCTAAAATAGACTTCAAATCAAAATTAATAAAAAGAGACAGAGGAGAATACTGCACACTCATCAAAGGAAAAATATACACCAAGATTATATTTAAATTATTTGAATTGATACTCTGAATCTTCACCAATCCTATATCTGACAGGGGGTTAATATCTAAAATATATAAATATCTCAAGAAAATTAGACACCAACAAGTCAACCAACCCAATTAAAAAATGGAGCACTGAGCTAAACAGAGAATTAACAGAGGAATCTTGAATGCCAGAGAACACTTAAAGAAATGTTCAACATCCTTAGTCATCATGGAAATGCTAATCAAAATGACTCTGAGATTGCATCTTATACCTGTCAGAATGACTAAGCTCAATAACACAAATAACAATTCATGCTAACAAATGTGTGGGCAAGGGGGGATACTCCTCTATTGGTGGTGGGAGTGCAAACTTATACAGACACTATGGCAGTTCTTCAGAATATTGGGAATCAATCTTTCTCAAGACCAATTTTTTCTACTCTTGGGGATATATCCAAAGGATCTTCCATCCTACCATAAGGACACTTGCTCAACTATGTTCCTAGTGATGTTACTCATAATAGCCAGAAAATGGAATTACCCTAGATGCCCTGCAGCTAAAGAATGGATTCAGAAAATGTGGTATATTTTCACAATGGAGTATTACTCAGTTGTTGAAAAAGTGACATCATGAAAGTTTGAGGCAAATGTATGGAACTAGAAAAAAAAAATCATCCCAAGCAAGGTAACTCAAATGCGGAAAGAGAAACATGATATGTACTCACTTATAAGTGGACATTAGCTCTTAAGTAAATAATCATTATGTTACAACCCACAGGCTGAGAGAGGCTAAGTAACAAGGAAGGCTCTAGTAGGGTAAAGTATGGATCTTCCTGGCAAGGGGAAATAGAATAGATTTGTGGATTGACTGGGGCATGTGTGGAAATGGGAATTGGAAGAATCAATGCAGGGTGGAGGGAGAGAGTAGGGGGAGAGTCGACTGGAATTGAAGGGTATTTGGGTGGTGATGTGAAAGCCCAATGAAACTCTGTGGAATCTACAAGGGTGATCCTAGTGAAAATTCTTAATAATGGAGAATATGGAGCCATCTTCTGCAACCAGGCAAGGCTTCCAGTGGCACACCAACTGAGCCACAAAACTTTGACATATAGTCTGTCCTACCTGTAAGTTATTCTGGGACAATAGAGGTGCAGTCTTGTGAGAATGGCCAACCAATGACTGGTATAATGAGCCTATGAGAGGGAGCTCATGCCTGACAATGGCTGGATGGCCAGTCACTGAAGGCTGGATAGGCCAAATAGCTAGGGTAGAACCAAACATAATTGGCTTTTAAAAATAAATGAAATGATTCCTAATGGTGTTCTATACTCATAGACAGGTACCTAATCTAGGCATCATTAGAGAGGTTGCCACTGGCAACTGATGGGAGCAGGTGTAGAGACCCACAATCAAACATTAAGACAGAGTATGCCCAGATCAAAGGTCCACATCAAGTTCCTCCCCTTAGAGTTCCCCAGAACCTCACAAATGTGGGGAAGAAGGAATTGTGAGAACCACATAGGTTGAGGACACTAGGAAAGCATGTCCTGCAGAGTCAAATAAGCAGGAATTATGGAGCCTCATAGACAGAAGAGAACCATGGAAACTTCATGGGTCAGTGCTAGGTCCTCAACATATATGTTATGATTGTTGACTTGGTTTCAGGAGGTGACTCCTGCAAGTGGATTTGGGAGTTTCTTTGACTCCTTTTCCTGCTCTTGGGACCATTTTAATTATACTGTGTTGACTCAACCAGCCTTGACATGAATGTTTGTGCCTGGCTTTATTATATCTTGTTGTTCCACATTTGGTTGCTGTCCCTGGGAAGCCTGCTCTTTTTTAGGGGGAGACTGGGTGGAGGTAGCAGGTATATCTGAGGAACAAACAGGTATAGGAACTAGAAGTAGAGGTAGGGGAAGCTGCTGTCAGTATATATTATATGAGAGAAGAATGAATAAAATAGGAAAAAGGAAAAAGAAGTAATTAATATTCATCTAGAAAAGAGTTAAAACAAAAACCTCAGAGAAAACTACAAAAGAAAAAGCATGATCTTGAGTCATGCTAAGATTTTAAAAATGAGAGACTCAAAAATGATTAATTCCATCTTATCAAAATGGAAAACCTTTTTCTACTTGAAAGTATAGGGAGAAAAAGGAAGGGGGAATGCTTATATATTTCTGATAGGAGAATAAAATGGTACAGCTAGTGAAAAAACAGCTTGATATCCTCTTACCAAGTTAAGCATAAATCTACAATATTATTAAATAATTTCCTCTTCCAAACTACACAAAAAAGATGAAGATATATATTTACAGAGGGACTTGCACACAAATGTAAATGGTATCATTAACTATCAACAATTTTGTTTTGGAAAGGTAGAAAGAGAACTCAAGGTTCTATGCATGTTATGTGAGTACTGCACTACATCAGTGCAATGGAGTTTATTTATGAGTTCATGCAGAGGTAGTTAAAGTCAGAATAGAAGAAGTAGCTAGAAGATTAGAACAGATTGCCAGAATTAGTTTGAGACCAAGCAGAGTGCTTCAGTGAGAAACTAAGAGAAGCTAGATGGAGTCAGCAAGCTTGGAGAGGATTTTGAACCAGAACAGCAGCTGAATCAACCAGTCAGAGCTCAGAAGGACCTAGAAAGGGTGAGTGTATTCAGCAGTAAGTCTTAGAGGCTGAAAACATTCTAGGCCTAAATAAGATTGTATGGAGGCAGTGAGAGGACAAGAGAAGCCAGTTTGAATCAGTCAGTTGAGTTGAACCCCTCCCCCAGAGTTCACAGTTCAACAGTAAACCTCCAAGATAAATAAAAGTTAGATTTACATATGGCACTCAGCATGATTGAAGAGAATGAAAGCCCACCAATGTTGTAGAAAGCAGAGGACATCTGACAGAAAGCTGAAGAGGAGACATTTTGTTAGGGAATCATCTCTAGAGGAATCATCAGTCTTTTTTTTAGTTCATCTGGATGCCTAGAGAGACTCAGGAGACTCCAAGCTATGGAAGACTTGAGCCCAGAGCAAGGAATGATGCAGGAGCCTCTACGATATGTAATCAAAGTGAGCCACATTCAAATACAATTTTAATTATATAAACAGATTTTTTCCTACATAAAAAAAGGGATATTTTATTTAGATCCCTTAAGGCCATGGGTAGGAGTTGAGGGGATAGAAATGTTACTTGAAAAAGCCATCACAGTATTCATTCCAACTGTGTACAGTGGAGCAAACCCTTCCCTATTTTCAATTGGAAATTTCACATTTTTTCCTTCAAAAAAGTTGAAAAAATAGTTGTACAACAAGATAAAATAGCTACTTTAAGAGACAAGAGACTGAGGAAGTAAGAGAACAGGGCATGCTTCATTGTGAACTTATGAAATTGAGGATCAAGATAGATGACTCATTGACAATGGGTAAGAAGCCCATCTTGTTGGCTTAGAGCTGGGCATGGAATGAGAGTGCCTAAGTGTCTAGTTTATGTGTGGATTCATAAAGATCTAATTGTACTTTGATAAACAGAAAGGGGGAATAAGAATAGCTGAAAGACACTGGATTGTAGAAAAAAAAACCACTGAATTAGACCAAACTGTATTCCTTAAAGATATTTTAATATCAGAATTTGTTAAGACCTGGGTAGCCACAGCTTTTCTGACCTCACTGTAGCTAGGCAAATTTACATAGATACAGAGGACCTTTCTAATGCCTGAGTTAAATATTAACCTCATTTCCTGTTAAGTTCTATGGTTTGGTGTTCTTGGAAATACCACAGACCCTCATCTTCCTTAGAGCCAATTACAATAAAGGTCAGTTAGAGCTGCTTTTTATTATTTCTAGTTTATTTTTTAATTGCTAATATTTTTATTAGTTATTTTCTTTACTTACATTTCAAATCTTACCCCCTTTCCTGGCTTCCCCTCTGAAAACTTCCCTATTCCCTTCCCCCACCCCCTACTTACCAACCCACCCATTCCTGCTTCCTGGCCCTGGCATTTCCCTAGACTGGGGCATCAAGCTTTCACAGAACCAAGGGCCTCTCCTCCCATTGATGACCAACAAGGCCATCCTCTGCCACATATGCAGCTAGTACCATGTGTACTCTTTGGTTGGTTTATTCCCTGGGATCTCTGGGGGTACTGGTTGGTTCATATTGTTGTTCCTCCTATGGGGCTGCAAACCCCTTCAGGTCCTTCAGTCCTTTATCTAGTTCCTCTATTGGGGACCCTGTGCTCAGTCTAATGGTTGGCTGAGAGCATCCACTTCCGTATTTGTCAGGCGCTGTCAGAGCCTCTCAAGAGACAGCTATATCAGGCTCCTGTCAGCAAGCACTTGTTGGCATCCACAATAGTGTCTGCGTTTGGTAACTGTATATGGGATGGATCCCCAGGTAGAGCAGTCTCTAGATGGCCTTTCTTTCAGTCTCTGCTCCGCACTTTGTATTTATATCTTCTCCCATGGGTATTTTGCTCCCCCTTCTAAGAAGGACCAAAGTACCCATACTTTGGTCTTCCTTCTTCTTGAGCTTCATGTGGTCTATGAATTGTATCTTGGGTATTCTTAGCTTTGGGGTTAATATCCATTTATCAGTGAGTGTATACCATATGTGCTCTTTTGTGATTGGGTTACCTTACTCAAGATGATATTTTCTAGTTCCATCCATTTCCCTAAGAATTTCATGAAGTCATTGTTTTTAATAGCTGAGTAGTACTCCACTGTGTAAATATACCACATTTTCTGTATCCATTTCTCTGTTGAAGGACACCTGGGTTGTTTCCAGTTTCTGGCTATTATAAATAAGGCTGCTATGAACATAGTGGAGCATGTGTCCTTATTACATGTTGGAGCATCTTCTGTGTATGTGCCCTGGAGTGGGATAGCTGGGTCCTCCAGTAAGTACTATGTCCAATCTCCTGAGGAACTGCCAGACTGATTTCCAGAGTGGTTGTACCAACTTGCAATCCCACCAACAATGGAAGAGTGTTCCTCTTTCTCCACATTCTTGCCAGCATCTGATGTCACCTAAGGTTTTATCATAGCCGTTCTGACTGCTGTGAGTTGGAATCTCAGGGTTGTTTTGATTTACATTTCCCTGATGGCTAAGGATGTTGAACATTTCTTTAGGTGCTTCTCAGCCATTTGGTATTCCTCAGTTGAGAATTATTTGTTTAGCCCTATACCCCATTTTTAATAGGGTTATTTGATTCTCTGGAGTTCTTTGTATACATTGGATATTTTCCCTCTATCAGATGTAGGATTGGTAAAGATCTATTTTCAACCTGTTGGTTGCCATTTTGTCCTATTTACAGTGTCCTTTGCCTTACAGAAGCTTTGCAATTTTATGTGATCTCATTTGTCTATTGTTGATCTTAGAGCATAAGCCATTAGTGTTCTGTTTAGAAAATTTCCCTTGTTCCCATGTGTTCCAGGCTCTTCCCCACTTTCTCTTCTATTAGTTTCAGTGTATCTGTTTTTATGTGGAAGTCCTTGATCCACTTGGACTTGAACTTTGTACAAGGAGATAAGAATGTATCAATTTGCATTCCTCTACATTCCAACATCCACTTGAGCCAGCACCATTTGTTGAAAATGCTTTTTTCCACTGGATGGTTTTAGCTTCTTTGTCAAAGTTAAGTGACCATAGGTGTGTGGGTTCATTTCTCAGTCTTCAGTTCTATTCTATTGATCTTCCTGCCTGTCTCTGTACAGTTTTTTTTAATCACTATTGATCTGTAATACAACTTGAGGTCAGGGATGGTGATTCTCCAAGAAGTTCTTGTATTGTTGAGAGTGGTTTATGCTATCCTGGGTTTTTGTTATTCCAGATGAACTTGAAATAGATTAGACCAGAAAAGAGATTCTTTTGATTACATAATAATCAAAACACTAAATATAGAGAACGAAGAAAGAGTATTAAAAGCAGTAAGGGGAAAAGGTCAAGTAACATATAAATGCAGACCTATCAGAATTACACCAGACTTCTCAATAGAGACTCTAAAGCCAGAAGATCCTGGGCAGATGTCATGCAGACCCTAAAAGAACACAAATGCCAGCCAGGCTACTATATCCAGCAAAAATCTCAATTATCATAGATGGAAAACCTGAGATATTCCATGACAAAACAAAATTTAAACAATATCTTTCCACTAATCCAGCCTTACAGAGAATAATAGAAGGAAAACTCTAACACAAGGAGGGAAACCACACCCAAGAAAATGCAAGAAATTAAGTTCCACACAATGAGCATCGAGAATAGCATCAGCATTAGAGTGGAGTCGACAAGAACCTAGAGTGCTATAGAGAGAAGAGTTGGAAAAATGACACAATTTCTCTTGAGGAGTGCAGAAGATCATGTATGGATCCCTGATACTGGAACAAGAACCTGTAATATTGAAATTATCATGGAGAACTCAAGATTTCCAGATGCCAGAGCTGTGGTATATCTGCTCCAATAAACTGCTTTCAGGGAATAAAACCAGCCAAAGAGAAAGAAGTGTGCTCTAGAGAACAAAACAGAAAGGATTTAGAGATCTGAAGAATGCTCTGACATCAGACATGGACATGCAGAATTTGAATATTGCCCAGCTGGATTTTGATCTTGTTTAGGTCCTATATTTTCTCATAATGATCTTTAGTAATGGTGAAATATATCCTGTGAATTTGGACATATATGATGTTCTATTTTTGAAAATATGGGGGATGGCATTTAGATGATTGGATCAATCTCAGAAGATGAATTTTAGAATTTTACCATTTTTGAGACTGCTATAAAGGATGTATATTTTGGAAAAAAAAAGAAAATGCAAGAAATTATCTTCTCACAACAAACCCAAAAGAAGAGAACCACACAAACATAATTCTTCCTCTAACAACAAAGAAAACAAGAAGCAACAATCATAGGTCCTTAATATCTCTCAACATTAATGGACTCAAGTATCCAATAAAAAGACTTAGACTAACAGAGTGGATCTGTAAACAGGACCCAACATTTTGTTGCACACAGGAAACACACCTCAGTGACAAAGACAGAACTACCTCAAAGTAAAATGCTGGAAAAAAAAATTCCCAGCAAATGGTCCCAAGAAACAAGCTGGAGTAGCAATCCTAGTATACAATAAACAGAAAAGCACAGGTACCTCACATTTGCCCTTGGACTTCAGAGAGGAGCTCTGGGTGACAGCTGGAGACCAACAAAGTTTCTAAAGGTGGTGCTCAGTATAATATACTAACAATGAGCCGGTGTTTTCCAGTTGTTGGAGTAGGATTCCTATCTAGAGTCTTGCTAGCACATCCAGCAACCCTGGCTGTGGCTGACTAATCAGCCTCTCCCTGGTCTGCTCCAGCTGAGCTGCCCCTCTTTCCCCTCTTTCCTGTTCCTCTTCTCCCTGCTCCCAGGACAGCAGGATTGCTGGGCAGGGCGAGCCTCCTGACCTTCCTCCTGACCTTTGACTTCAATGAGACCATCGTCGACAAGAACAGAAACTACTCAATTGATCGTGTGTGCTGCACCATACCAGCAACTGCCCGAGAACCTGCGTGCCACCTATCACGAGCTCTACTATAATGAGTACATACAACAAGTCTTAATGTTCCTGGAAGAGCAGGGTGCCCAGAGACCTGCGCACTGTCTATAGACCATCCCCCTGTGGCCAGGCATGGGCAATTTGTTGCTGTTCATAGCCAAACAGGGCTCCTTCTTCGAGGTTATTCTCATTTCAGAGGCCAACACCTTTGGTGTGGAGAGTGTCCTGCGTGCTACTGGGCACCACAGTTTATTCTGCTGCATCCTCAGCAACCCGCCAGTGCTCAATGCACGGTGACTGCTGACGCTGTGGCTCTTCCACATGCACAGCTGCTCGTGCCCCACCAACATGTGCAAGCACAAGGTGATCAGCAAATACCTGCGTGAGACAGCCTGCGACAGCGTGCACTTCGAATGCCTCTTCTACATGGGTGATGGTGCAAATGATTTCTGTCCCATGGGGCTACTGGCGGTCTGGGACGTGGCCGTCCTGTGCTGCTGCTACCCCATGTACTGCCTCATCCAAGAGGCACAGAAGGGTGAGTCCAGCTCCTTCGGAGTCCACGTGGTGCCCTGGGAAACAGTCTCAGAGGTGCGCCAATATCTGCAACAGGTGCTGAAGATGTGTTGAAAATCATCCCTTGCAAGAGGTGCCCAGGACAACCGGTGGAGGAGGGGCAGGACTGAGAATTGGTTAGGACCACCTAGTTTTACTACCCTCCTCTTTCCTTTCGCTTTGCTGTGCTCCTCTAGGCATATCTAGAATTCGGTCCGCTTGTGGGCTGGGAGCAGAGATTCAGAGCCATCCCTATATATGCAGTTAACACAGCTCACCTGCCTTCCCTCCAGGAAGGTGAGCACCCCTTGGAAGGCAGGCAGTGTGTCTTGAATAGAGAGGAACTGGCTCATGGAAGTGGGAGACAGAACATCTCCCACTTTATCTGCTGCACCGGATACATCACCTCCCTTGCCTAGTCATCTTTCAAACGGACTCAAGATCCCCCAATCCGCATGCCAGCACCAGATTCCTCTTGGCAGACCCATGATGCTCTCAGAAGACAGCTCTAGGTCTTAATCTTGCTTCAGCCAATACAACCCTACACTACTGCTGGACTTGCTGGGCCTTGCTTCCTTCTCACACCCGCGCCAGACACCATCAAAGGAAGAAAAAGCCAGAAGGAACAACCAGCTCCTGCTGGTGGAAGGAGGTAGGACAGACCAATGACCTCAGAGAGTGTGACAAATCCTGGCACTCGAGCAAGAGACCAGGAACTTCACCAAAGTCCTGCCCGCATCCCCATTCGCCCTTATGGAACAGAAAGCTGTGCTTTTAAGTAGAGCCAAGGAAACCCAAGCCCCTCAGCTCTCTGGAGTTTTACATCAATAGAGGAGGTGAAGAGGTGGGGAAAGAATGGATCCATTTGCATTCTTTTACATGCTGACCTCCAGTTGAACCAGCACCATTCATTGAAAATTCTGTCTTTTTTCCACTCCTTTTTAGCTCCTTTGTCAAAGATCAAGTGATCATAGGTGTGTGGGTGTGTGGGTTCATATCTGGGTCTTCAATTCTATTCCATTGATCTTCTTGCCTGTCTCTGTACCAACACCATAAAATTTTCATCACTATTGCTCTGTAATACAGCTTGAGGACAGGGATGGTGATTCCCCCAGAAGTTCTTTCATTGTTGAGAAGAGTTTTTGCTATCCTGGTTTTTTGTTTGTTTGTTTGTTTGTTTGTTTTTGTTATTCCAAATGAATTTGCAAATTGCTCTTTCTAATTCTATGAAGAATTGATTTGGAATTTTGATGGAGATTGCATTGAATCTGTAGATTGTTTTCAGCAGGATGGCCATTTTAAATATATTAATCCTGCCAATCCATGAGCATGGGAGATCTTTCCATCTTCTGAGGTCTTTGTCTATTTCTTTCTTCAGAGATTTGAAGTTCTAGTCATACAGATCGTTCACTTGTTTGGTTAGAGTCACACCAAGACACTTAACATTGTTTGTGAATATTGTGAATGGTGTCTTTTCCCTAATTTCTTTCTAAGCCTATTTATCCTTTGAGTAGAAGGAGACTACTGATTTGTTTGAGCTAATGTTATATCCAGCCAATTTGCTGAAGTTGTTTATCAGGTTTAGGAGCTCTCTGGTGGAATTTTTGGGGTCACTTAAGTATACTATCACATCATCTGTAAATAGTGATATTTTGACTTCTTCCTTCCCAAATTATATTCCGTTGACCTCCTTTTGTTGTGTAATTGCTCTGGCTAAGACTTCAACTACTATATTGAATAGGTAGGGAGAGAGTGGGCAGCCTTGTCTAGTCCCTGATTTTAGTGGGATTGCTTCAAGTTTCTCTCCATTTAGTTTGATGTTTACTGTATATTGCTTTTACCATGTGTAGGTATGGACTTTGAATCCCTGATCTTTTCAAGACTTTTACCTGAAGGGGTGTTGAATTTTATCAAATGCTTTCTCAGCATCTACAAAGATGATCATCTGTTTTGTTTTGTTTTTTTCTTAGAGTTTGTTTGTAGTGGATTACATTGATGGATTTCCATATATTGAACCATCCCTGGGATAAAGCCTATTTGATCATGATGGATGATTGCTTTGATGTGTTCTTGGATTCAGTTTGCAAGAATTTTTTTGAATATTTTTGCATCGATATTCATAAGGGAAATTGGCCTGGAGTTCTCTTTCTGTGTTGGGTCTCTTTGTGGTTTAGGTATGAGCAAAATTGTGACTTCATAGAATGAATTGGGTAGTGTCCTTTCTGTTTCTACTTTGTGGAATAGTTTGAAAGGTATTAGTATTAGGTCTTCTTTGAAGGTCTCATAGAATTCTGAATTAGAAAAATCTGGTCCTGGGCCTTTTTTAGTTGGGAGACTTTTAATTATTGCTACTATTACTTTAGGGTTATAGGACTGTTTATCTGATCCTGATTTGACTTTGGCACCTGGTATCTGTCTACAAAATTGTCCATTTCATCCAGATTTTCCAATTTTGTTGAGTATAGGCTTTTGTAGTAGGATCTGATGATTGTTTTAATTTCCTTGGTTTCCATTGTTAGATCTCTCTTTTCATTTCTGAATTTATTAATTTGGATACTGTCTCTGTGCCCTCTGGTTAGTCGGCTATGGGTTTTATTTATCTTGTTGATTTTCTCAAAGAACCAGCTCCTGGTTTTGTTGATTCTGTTTTATAATCCTTTTTGTTTCTACTTAGTTGATTTCAACTCCGAGTTTGATTATTTCCTGCCATCTACTCCTTTTGAGTGTATTTGCTTCTTTTCATTATAGAGCTTTCAGGTATGCTGTCAACCAACTAGTATGCCCTCTCCAGTTTCTTTTTGGAGGCACTTAGAGCTATGAGTTTTCCTCTTAGCATTGCTTTCAGTGTGTCTCATACCATTTGGTATGATGTATCTTCATTTTCATTAAATTCTAAAAAGTCTTTAAGTTCTTTCTTTATTTCTTCCTTGACCAATTACCATTGAGTAGAGCATTGTTTAGCTTCCATGTGTATGTAGGATTTTCATTGTTTTTCTTGGTATTGGAGACCAGCCTTAGTCCATGGTGATCTGATAGGATGCATGGGATTATTTCAGTCTTCTTATATATATTGAGGCCTGTTTTGTAACCAATTATATGGTCAGTTTTGGAAAACATACCATGAGGTGATAAAAAGAAGGTATATTCTTCGGTTCTTGATTGAAATTGTCTGTAGATATCTGGTAAATCCATTTGGGTCATAACTTCTGTTTTCATTATCTGTCCATTGCTGAAAGTGGTGTGTTGAAAACTCCCACTATTATTGTGTGAGATACGATATGTGATTTGAGCTTTAGTAAAGTTTCTTTTATGAATGTGGGTGACCTTGCATTTGGAACACAGTTGTTCAGAATTGAGACTTCATTTTGGTTGATTTTTTTCTTTGTCAAGTATGAAGTGTCATTACTTATCTTTTTTGATAACTTTTGGTTGAAAGTTGATTTTATTCAATATTAGAATGGTTACTCCCACTTGCTTCCTGGGACCATTTGCTTGGAAAACTGTTTTCCAGCTTTTTCCTCTGAGGTAGTGCCTGTGTTTGTCACTGAGGTGCGTTTCCTGCATACAGAAAATGGTATGTCCTGTTTATGTATCTAGTCTGTGATTCTGTGTATTTTTATTGGGGAACTGAGTCCATTGATGTTAAGAGATATTGAGGAAATATGATTGTTGCTTCCTGTTATTTTTGTTGTTAGAGGTGGAATTGTGTTTGTGTAGCTAGCTTCTTTTGGGTTTGTTGAAAGAAGATTACTTTCTTGCTTTTTCTAGGTTGTAGTTTCCCTCCTTGTGTTGGAGTTTTCCATCTATTATCCTTTGTAAGGCTGGATTTGTAGAAAGATATTGTGTAAAATTCATTCTGTCATGGAATATCTTGGTTTTTCCATGTAATTGAGAGTTTTGGTAATTGAGAGTATGGTAATTGAGAATATGGTAATTGAGAGTTTTGCTAGGTATACTAGCATGGGCTGGCATTTGTGTTCTCCCAGAATCTGAATGATCTTCCAGGATCTTCTGGTTTTTATGGTCTCTGGTGAGAAGTCTGATGTAATTCCAATAGGTCTGCCTTGATATGTTACTTGACCTTTTTCCCTTACTGTTTTTAATATTCTTTCTTTGTTTTGTGCATTTGGTGTTTTGATTATTATGTCAAGGGAAGAATTGCTTTTCTGGTCCAGTCTATTTGAAGTTCTGTAGGCTTCTTGTATGTTCTTAAAGTTAGGGAATTTTCTTCTATAATTTTGTTGAAGATATTTATTGACCCTTTAATATGGGAATCTTCACTCTCTTCTATACCTATTATCCTTAGGATTGGTCTTCTCATTGTGTCCTGGATTTCCTGGATGTTTTAGGTTAGGAGATTTTGGCATTTTGCATTTTCTTTGACTGTTGTGTCAATGTTTTCTATGGTATCTTCTGCACCTGAGATTCTCTCTTCTATCTCTTGTATTATGTTGGTAACACTTGCATCTATGACTCATGATCTCTTTCCTAGGATTTCGATCTCCAAGGTTGTTTCCATTTGTGATTTTTTTATTGTTTCCATTTCCATTTTTAGATCCTGGGTGGTTTTGTTCATTTACTTCTCCTGTTTTATTGTGTTTTCCTATAATTCTTTAAGCGATTTTTGTGTTTCCTCTTTAAGGGCTTCCTCCTGCTTACCTGTGCTCTCCTGTATTTCTTTAAGGAAGTTATTTATGTCCTTCTTAAAGTCCTCTATCATAATCATGAGAAGTGACTTTAAATTTGAATCTTGCTCTTCTGTTGTGATGGGGTATCCAGGACTTGCTATGGTTGGAGAACTGGGTTCTGATGATGCCAAGTAACCTTGGTTTCTGTTGCTTATGTTCTTATGCTTGCTTCTTGCCATCTGGTTATCTCTAGTGCTACCTGCCCTCACTGTCTTTGACTGGAGCCTGTCCCTCCTATGATCCTGGTTGTGTCACAACTCCTCAGAGTCTAGCTGTCTCTGTGATCCTGTGATTCTGAGATCCTGTGATCCTAAGATCCTGGGTTTATCAGAGCTCCTGGGAGTCAAGCTGCCTCGGGGATCTTGAAATCCTGGTGTGGTCAAGCTCCTGAAATCCTCTGTTACT
>NC_045030.1:13085066-13095799 GCF_008632895.1 Mastomys coucha
AATTTTTCAAAGATCTTTGTATTTCTATTTATATTATGAAGATATAAAATTTATATCTAACTATTGGTATGGTTTTCTTCCCTTGTAATGAATTGTCTGATTTTGCTGTTAAGGTGTATTAGATACTTTCTCATTGATATGACCAAACACTTGATAAGAAACAGCCTGAAGAAGGAAGAATTTATTTTGGTTCATGGTTTTAGGATTGATACAGATGGCACAGCAGTGAGGGCACAATGTGACTCGTCACATTGCATCTGCCACCAAGAAACAGAGAAGGTCAGTGAGGTGGCTCAGTGAACTAAGGTACTTGCCTCCAAAGCTAATGGTCTGAATTTGATCCTTGGAACCCACATGGTAGAAAGAGAAACCCAACTGCCACAGTTGTCATCAGACACATGTACATACACACATACATGTACACACACATACACACAAACACAAATGTACACTCACATTAACTATACAAATTTTTAAAAGAATCAGAGAAAGATGCATACTGATGCTCAGCTTGTTTCTTTTTATGTCCCTTTTTATTTCAGTCTGCAACCTAAGATCATAGGGTAGTAACAATCCCCATTTAAGGTAACTTTCCATTCCTCATTCATACCTTTTTGGAAACACCCTCAGAAACACACCATTCTGCTCTCAGTGTGTGTTTCTTAACACAGTCAAGCTGATACTATTTAACCATCATATGCATTAATACTGGCCCTATTGATAGTCCTTAACTACCATATAGGCTACTACTGATCCTATTAAAGGATTTAATAATGTTTCTTGTTCTTGTATTTAATGGAAAAGCTATGAAGAACTAATATTATTTTTTTCTTTAAGTACTTATTAGAATTTCTTAGTGAGGTCATTCAGGTATGGCTTTGTTTTGTACGAAGATTCTCATTTACCAATCTGAGTCTAGTTCTGGTTCTTAACATATTTCTAACCTCTTCTTCGGTGACTTGAAAATTTATGTCCCTCTAAGAGTGTGTTCATTCCATCAAAACTGTCTATTTCTTGGCATATGTTTTCTCATGGATTTGGTATATAATTCATTTAATTCTGTAGTTTGCCTCTTCTTTAATTCCTGAGTTTGGTATTATGTCAACTTTTTTGATGTTTTCAAAGAACCAAGTTTTGGTTCTACTAGTTTTCTCCAATTTTTACCTGGTTTATGTTCTTTTGACTTTTACTCTATCATTTATTACTTGATTTTTCTGCTTTATTTCATTTACTTTGTTTTTCTATTTTAATTGCTCTCCTTCACCTACCATTTGCCGTGTGGGTATGTGTGTGTGTGCGCATGTGTGAGTGTAAGAATGAAACCCAGAGCTTCATGTATGCTAGGCAAAAGCTGTACCACTGAGCTATATATAGCTCCAGTCTTGTTTGTCTATGTCTGTAAAGTGGAGGCTAGTTTATTATTCTGTTAAAGTATATGTGTACCCACATTGAAGTCTTTCTCTCGGCAGTGTGATATCATACACATTTTAAGTTTCTATTCTGCTAAAAAGTAGTTTACCATCTCTGAAAGGATTTCTTCCTTGACCAGACTGGACAGGTATGTGTGGATATCAGAATAATTATGGACTCCTCAAATTGTTCTTTCTCATTGCTTTACAATTTGATTCCATATGTTTCTAGATGGATGTTATTCTGCTGCTTTTCCCAGCCAGTACTAGGACTTCAGGCTAGCTGTGATGTTTGTTTTTGATTGTTTATCTCAGAAACTGGTATTGGTTTTGGTAATTATCCAGGCATGAAATTTTCTGAGTTCTGCCCCATGTAAAGTCATTATTTTCTAGCAGGGTTCCGAGTATCTATTTCTCATAGCCCTCCAGAGGAGGATTATGAAGCTAAGGTGAAGGAATTGGAACAGTCCCAAAAAGCCTGACTGTTTTTATAGATGCTCCTTAAATTTCCATGAATAAACACTTGAATTTGTTGTATGCCATTAGTCAATCTTCAGAAGTTTTAACTGATAATTTGATGACTTTGTCCTGTTTTATCACTACCTTTTAGAAAGAAAATTTGGCCAGCTCCTTAGCCCTGCTAGAAACCTTGCCAAATTTATTTATTTTTTGATTCAACAAGACAATCTAAAGATTGTAGGGCTTTGAGATGGCATTTTATTGTTTTGACAATTGACATTTAAATACTGTTAAACTCATTAGGATTTTTTAGAGTGAGAAAATTTGTGATAGAATTCATTGAAGAAATAATAATTATTGCCTGTTATGAGAGTTTACTATGTGGAACATATTTAGCATACCTTATTTCATTCAATAGTAAAAGCTATTTGTAATATATTATAATTGCTTTTTTTTTATATAAGGAAATTGAAACTCTCAAGTTTTGTGCCTAAAATTTCCCAATGAATAGTTCTCAGACCTGGGCTGTAAATGCAGAAATATCTGACTGAAAATCCTTTCTTCCTGTACACTATTGTGCAGCATTGCACATTACCAAATTGTGTTTCTCTTCACGACATAGCTGCAAGATAACAGATTAATAATTGGACCAGAAACAGCTGTAAATAAATAATACATCTAGCATTTATCTGCTTGGTATAACATTACAGGATTAAAAAATTAGCATAACTTTATTTTTACTGTCTACAATTTCTCCCACTCTGTTAGTTAGCCAGTTAACATGTTATCTATGTCCCATCACATTCTGAAGATGTGAAGTCTTTGAATGACTTTTAAGCATATAGTCACAAGGAGCAGATAAGGTCACTCCACCCAAAATGGAAAAATATATGAATAACACATTTCAGAGCTCATAGGCTAAAAAAATTAAACTTTACTTTAATAATGGAGATGAAGCCTAGAACAGTTGCTAGCCCATAAAATATCTCCTTCAAGCATTAGTCAGTCAACTCATTTGAATGTTGTTGTCCAATAAAGAACTTGCATCGTTGTCCCTGATGAAGAGAATGAACTTATGCTTTTTAGTTTGCATTCATCCTTCTCAGTTCAATAATATGATTAGTGTCTAATTACACCTGATATACATATAAATGATTGTTCCTAAGATATTTTATTCCAAAAGAAGATGTGACTTCAAATGAAAATGGCCTAAGACAGGTAACTTTGAGGTTTTAAACTTAGAAGAAGACTTAAATCCTTTATGTCAGTTCATTTGACAGAGGGCAGGAAGATCATGATGTAGGTTTGTGGACTTTTAAAAAAAAATGTTTTTCAAAATCCTGAGTCATACTCACAATGATCTCATGCCTTTCTAATGGAAGTGGCAGATGAGGAGTGAAGGGATAAAACAACTAAGGATTGTCAATGAAGAAAAAGGCTGGCCTCTAGAGCTAAAAGCAAGCAGTAGCAGATACTAAATGTAGTGTGTTCTGTCAGCTAAGTTGGAATTAAGTGGTTATGCAGCAATAGATAATCCATGCATACACATGCACATACAAACACTAGAGAAAAGAAAAAATACTAAGTTTTGCATTTGCCTTTTTTCAAGTAACCTTTGCAATACTGTATTCCATTTATCAGTTTGGTCCTAGGACTAAATAACAACACTTGCCAAAGATGTGGGTAAATATCTAAGATAATAATAGTTTTTAACAGAGTTGGTAGAATCTTTTACAAATATACTACAAGTGTAAAGTCACTGAAGGAAAATAAAGGGAAAATACAAAAACACTCAAGGCTGGAGAGATAGCTCAACAGTTAAGAGCAGTTAACAGTTAAGAACAGTTAATTACTGCTCTAGCAGAGAATCTGAGTTTGGTTCTCAGCATAAGTGCCTATAGCTTCAACTACATGGGATCCAGTACCCTCTTCTCACCTCCATAACCACGTGTACTCATGTGCACCTACATACAGAGAGATAGACATAATTAAAAAAGAAATGAAAACATTTCTTTATAGGCTGAAATGGCTCTTCTGAAGATTCTCTTTGTCAAGATGAAGTAACAGGTCCTAAGTCTTTCTTGCATACTACAATCAAGAAAACATAGACAAACCATAGAAAATAGCAGGCCATTGTGTATTAGAATATAAAGAGATGTGCCCTTCAATTTCTCCCAGATTTCTACCACGAAGGCTAAAGATGCATAAGCTCCTAGTAATTTCTGGAACTTAAAAGACAAGTCCAGGCACCTGCACCTAGGAAGATATGACAGAGTTCCAGAGAATTGAGAACCAACCACAGAAAGGACTCCTACAACATGTAGAGGGATGCTTATAAGTACTAACAGGTAATGACAGGGTCAGTCATTACCTTTGAAAACTATTGAGGACATGACTACACACTGCCACCCCTCATTAGTTGAGCACCTTCCTGTCTCTGAAATCTGGTCAGCCTACATGAGCACTGCTCTTCTTAATGGTTCTTGCTATGTGCATTTCACACCACTCTGGTTGCTCTGTGCCTGCCCCACCCCTCAACTTAACTTCTCTTCCATTAACAGATCTTCTAGAAAGAGGCTATCTCAGTACAAACAAAGTGGATTCCAGCCAAACAAGAGTCATGGGGCAATGAAAAAAAATCCATTTTCATCTCCCTCGAAATGCTATTAGGGGAGATCTAAAATTTATATACCTTCTTCCAAATATAGACTCTAGAATCAAATTAGAGTAAAACATAACCTGTAGTTTATTTCAGAATTTCAGTTTGGAAATGAGGCTACTGAGGCACTGGAGCAGTCACTTTCCCTGGCCTACCTCCAGCACCCACATTCATCAAAACTCTGAGATAGACAGCTAGATTAGAAAGACCCATGCAAAGAGAAAAGGAATACATGATCACTGAGGCTTTGCCCTGTTGTGCCCTTTTACCTGTGTTATTGTATTGAATCACCATAAAAACTAAGGGGAGCATGTGTCCTTATTACATGTTGGAGCATTTTCTGGGTGGTATAGCTGGGTCCTCCACTAAGTACTATGTCCAATTTTCTGAGGAACCATGAAACTGATTTCATAGCAGCCTTATTATAATAGCCAGAAGCTGGAAAAAAACCAGATGCCCCTCAACAGAGGAATGGATACAGAAAATGTGGTACATTAACACAATGGAATAATATTCAGCTATTAGAAAACAATGAACTCATGAAATTCTTAGTCGAATGGATGAAACTTGAAAATATCATCCTGAGTGAGGTAACCCATTCACAAAAGAACACACATGGTATACATTCACTGATAAGTGGATATTAGCCCAGAAGTACAGAATACCGAAGATAAAATCCACAGACCAAATGAAGCTCAAGAAGGAAAACCAAAGTATGGATACTTCGGTCCTTCTTAGAAGGGGAAACAAAATATCCATGGAAGGAGATACAGAGATTAAGTGTGAAGCAGAGACTGAAGGAAGGACAATCCAGAGACTGTCCTACCTGGGGATCCATCCCATATACAGTCACCAAACCTAGACACTATTGTGGATGCCCACAAGTGCTTGCTGACAAGAGCCTGATAGAGCTGTCTCCTGAGAGGCTCTGACAGTGCCTGACAAATACAGAAGTAGATGCTCTCAGCCAACCATTGGACTAAGTACGAAGTTCCCAATGGAGGAGTTAGAGAAAGGGTGGAAGGAGCTGAAGGGCTTGCAGTCTCATAGGAGGAACAACAATATGAACTAACTGGTACCCTCAGAGCTCCCAGAGACTAAACCACCAACCAAAAAGTACACATGGAGGGACTCATGGCTCCAGTAGCCTATGTAGCAGAGGATGGCCAAGTTGGTCATCAATGGGAGGAGAGGCCCTTGGTCCTGTCAAGGCTCTATGCCCCAGTATAGGGGAATGCCAGGACTGGGAAGTGGGAGTGGGTGGTTTAGTGAGCAGGGGGAGAGAGGATTGGATAGGGTGTGTTCAGAGGGGAAACCAGGAAAGGGGATAACATTTGAAATGTAAATAAAGAAAATGTCTAATAAAAAAAACTGAGAGGAGAGTTTCATCACACTTGACTTGTGGACAGGAAGCACAAAGCAGAAACTGGGCAAGGCTAGTGAGTCATTAAGGAGCTTGGGGTGGATTTCAAAGATAATGACACCATAAACAATCCCAGATAGACATGAATTTCAGAGACAGTAGAGGTGAGATGCAGAGAGATGGTGAAAGTGCATGGCTTACATCCTGGATCCCTGACACAATTTGCCAAAAAAAAAAAAAAAGAAAAAAGAAAAAAGAAAAAAACATGCTATTGGTTTTTTTTAAAACCTGTGCTTGCATACAAAGGATTGTGAAGGACATAATCTACTGTTCTGTTCTGTAGCTATATGTTTTCTCTGTTTATTGAGAACAGTTGTATTTTTCTGGCCATCTTCTAATAGCTTCATGGAGGTCAGCCAGTGATTGACTATGCTTTGCTTCTTCCTCTCGCTCCTTTGCCACAAAATTATACCTTGTATAAAACATAGCTACCCCAAGTTAGTATTCACACTATCTATGTTATACCAGGAAAATTTATTTAGATGCGGGAATTCCATTATCTTGATTTTACTTAATTTTTGTTCATAAGAAGAGATAAATTCTTTGAACGGAAAAATTACAAAAGTGACTCATCATTTCTTCGATAGAAAGATCAAAACATGTTTTTCTAAAACTTGAAGTCTCTGCTTAGCAGGATTTGTAACATTCAAAAGTTCTACTTTCTCTTTATCTGAGAAGTATATCGAGGCAAATAGAGAACATTTCTTGGGTCCAGTTTATTGCCCATTATAAATTCCACAGGCAGAGCTTGTTGGTACATGCTTGTATGTTACAGGAGGCTGAAGCAGGATAGTGATTGTGAGTTTAAAAACAACCTGAGCTACACAGCCAGATCCTACTAAGGTGAGTGGGGAAGACTGAGCATGATGCAGTTCCACCTTCTAAACCTGCAAATAATGACAATATTTTTCTGAATTTACTAACATCAACAACAACAAAAAATGGTTGATGCGAGCCACTCCTGATTTAGATTTCAGGCAGTATTTGATAATGTATCTGTCTTGAGTTCCTGGAACCATCATGATTAGATCACAGAGTCCAGAAAATACACAAATTCAGTGAGCTCTGGCTCCAGGTGCTGTTTTCAGGGCTATAGGCTCCATTTAACTCTCTTCAATCCCACAACATATTTCATTGCATTCATGAGGAAGATGAAGCCAGGGAGATGGCTCTACAGGTAAAAGCACTTGCACACAGTTGAATGACCCAAGTTCCGTGCCTAAAACTCATGGCAAAGGCAATCTGTTCGCTGATTTCTATTGGCCCACAGGAGTACTTGGGTGTCTGCAGGTAAAATCATTTCCCAGCATTGTATGTGATATTAGATGCTTTCCATTTGACTCTACAGATGCCCTATCACCTCTTCTCTTTATTACTTAACCACATCATTGGTACCCTTGCCAATTTGGGTTCAGAGTATTGTGAACAGGTAGGTAGAAAATGATGTTGAATATCTATCCATTGTCTTCCTCCTTGCAGCATTTTTTTTAAGACGGCATGCACTCCACAGTAGATGACTCTGGTGTCTGTCACATGTGCCTCTCTGCTTATTTTTTTCTATTTATTTATTTATTTATTTATTTATTTATTTATTTATTTATTTCTGAAAGTGTCTCACTATGCATCTCAGGCTGTCTTTGACCTCACCATTGTACTGTCTCAGCCTTCTAAGACTTAGAATTAGATGCTTGAATTCTCTGGGTTCTTTTAACCATTCCCTCCCTCTTCTCATCCTTCTGGGCAACAACACCATTAATTTTCTACCCTCCCCACACATTTGTAAATTATTCATTTAGGAACCCTTCCTGGAAGTATAGTAATTGGAGTGTGCCATCTGTTTTTCCTTCTGGGATTGACTGATACCAGCTATCAAGTAATAGAGGTGGGAATGGAGCCCAGAAAAAGACTGACTCTGAAGCCTTTTCTTACCATATTCATAAACACTTGACTTCCTGCCTGAGCAGATCCAAACAAAACATTGTACCTAAAAACTAAGAAGAAGCAGACCAAAGTCCTGAAATGGATGGGTGAAGCCTGCACTTATATAAAGAATGTCACATTGATCTTAAGCCTATCAGTAGCAGTAGAACTGCTTTCCAGTGCTTGGAATAAGACTCACAATGTGTTTAAATGCTCAATAACTTCCAAAGCAGCATTTTAATAAATTATAGCAAATGCAAATTTATCAGTAACATATGGATTTAATATATTATCAAGGACATGTTTTTAAACAGTAAGGATAAAATGTACCTTTTGAAATGTATTCTGGATTTTGTTCAGAACATTAAAAACAAAATTTCACCATATAGATGAATCCAGACCTCTGGTGTGCCTGCTTGGTCTTCCTATGCAGATAGAAGGTTATCTTTGTTTCAAAAACTGAATTCTCAAAAGTGGCTAAGAGTTGAAAGGCTAGTATTCAAGATTTATCTTGACTCTTTTGTGGCAAAGCCACAAACATCTGTATATTGGTTGGTCTTTATTTTTAGCTTTACTCAATTTAAAATCATCTAGGAGACCCACTTTTTGTTGTATTTATGAAGGCATTTCCAGAAGTTTAATTGAGGAAGGAAGAACCAACTTTAAATATGTACTGATGCTTAGACTGAAGAAAAAGGAAAGTGGAGCAGAAATGCAATCTGAGTGCCAGCATTCATTTCTTTCTGCTTCCTGAATGCAGATGCAATGTGAGCAAATGCCCCAGGGTCTCACCACATCTCATACCCTGACATGATAGACTGTATCCCATCAAGCCATAAGCCAAAATAAACCTTCCTCCTCAATTAAGGTACAATGAGAAATGTAACTAATACTGTGAAATTTTTTCAGTTATTAAAACCCAACTATGCTTTATGCACTGCACCTGGATTTAGTGACAAAAAGATGAAGGGATTCCTGATACATAACCCTGTGGCTAGGAAACTGTTCTGCAAGTCAGTTCTTGATGTTATGCACACAGGACACACTTCGTAATTAGTGGGTCAGGACACAAATATAGATTCAAATTGCTTCCTGTTTCTTCCAGCTACCTTTCTGTCATCACACATCAAGTTCAGAATTCACTGCATACTTTCTGTGTAGCTTAACTACAGCTTGTTGTTGGGCTTGTTTTTGTTTCTTGCTTTTTACATAAGAATTCTGCAGGCTCCTAGATTATTTTGAAACACAACTAAATTTTTATTTAATTAATACAGTGAGCTCTCACTTTCATCTTCTTAGCATGATTTAGTAAAATACATTCTATTAATAACTTGATAATCAATTTTGGCCCAGGGCAGGATAAAAGTATGCATATAAACTGTCCTAAGTTGTACCAGCCTGTTCAAGAGCATTTACATGGTATAATGTTGATTTATACTACTGTTCAGTAACAGAATTCTTTAACTAAAGTAACCTCAGTTGTGGAAGGCAGCCATTTGGGAATTCCAGAAGCTTATCCTTCTGGCTTTCTGTGTTCTTTCCCTTCCTAAGCTAAAGGACCAAAATTTTGTTTTGTGTTTATTTTTCTGAGTTGTATCTTAGCTTGCTTCCTTCAGTCATTCTTTATGTAGAGAAAAGATGTTATGTATAAATGTTGCAAAAAAGTAGAAAGAATCCCTGTGTGATTTTTACCCAACTTCTACTAATCTTCACATTTGATATAAATGTGAAACAACTAATATAATCAAGAATTTGATGTTGGTACAATGATGTTAAATTTAATATACTTTTACTATCATTTCACAAGTTGCTCTAATATATGTTTTATGTTCCAAATGGGTGTTCCAAATTTTATTGAATAGCTTTTGTACCCTTAGCCTCTAAAAGTCTGTGTCATATCCACAGCATTTCCTTATCTTTCGTGAACTCCTCAATTAACAACAACTGATATTTTGCATAATGTCTGCTACTTGAAGTTGCTCTGAGATTATCTTGTGACTATTTTTAAAACATCCATTTTGGCAAGAATGTTTCCAGAAGTGGTGATGTGCCCTTCTCAGTACATCACAGTAGTGGACACATGATATCTGTTGACTTTATTACTGACAGTGTAAGCCTTGATCATTTGATTAAGGTGGCTTCTACTGATTTTCTCTTTATTAACTTCCTCTTCAGTTACTGTTTTTCTCTTTATGGTTGCTAAATTACTTGGTAGTAATACTTCTAGGCTATAAAAATATCTTGTTTCTCCTCTAGTTGTCACAGATTAATAGGCAATATGTATATTCCATGTGAGTTGTTTTTTTTTGTTACTGTCACAAAACTCCTAAGAAAAGCAACTAAGAGAAATAAACATTTAATTTTGGCAAATAACCTGGTGTCTTGTCTTATCTTCATTAAATATTACTGTTCTGGTTATTTTCTAACCCTCACTCCTATATTTATTAATTGGAAATTCTCTAAGGAAGAGTTTTCTCTTCATCCCCTATTTATTTATTTACTATATTTATTTATATCAGTCTAGACTCATAAATACTTTATCCTAGAGCTAATGATTGAACAAATACTACTGTTATTCATTTTATTGCTCAAATTGTTCCCACTGTGGTCATTGAAAGCTCTTTCAGGTCATTTCTTATGCTGTTTCCAAAATTCCTACACTTAAAAAATAATCTGTATTTTGTTGTGCCATATGATGCTCAAACAGATCTGGTGCTACAGCCCTAGAATCTATCAAGTTTTTCAAAGCTTTCTAGTTGGTTTTAACTGGAGAATGATGTTTTGGAATCTAAATTTTAAGTTTCATAACCAGTTCTAGGTCCTCTTGGTGGGCTGAACAGGAAGTGTGTGTGTGTGTGTGTGT
>NC_045030.1:13096632-13102357 GCF_008632895.1 Mastomys coucha
CAGGTTTCCAAATCCTCGGTTCGTGGGACCCCACGCAAGTAGGAGCTGCGGGACGGCATCCTACACTTAGTGTTTTTAGGTGATCCTCAATAGTCTCAAATTGATGATGAATATTAAACGTTACATAACATATACACACATATGTCTATTTCTCTACCATTCCTATGAGTGCATGCACACACACACACCAGCCCAACAATAACCATGGAAGATTTGTTATCAGGACCATCACAGAGAGCAAAACTTGGTGATGATCACATGAATTGTATAAAATGTCATAGCACTTATATAAAAACTATATACATCTTCCCACATGCTTAAAATCATTTCTGGATGACATAAAATGTAACACAACATAAATGCTGTGTGGATAGTTATAATGCCACATAGTTATAATACCACATATTTTTCCCAAATCTTTTCAATCTGCAATTGACTTAATCCATAAGTGCAGAGCTTATGGATCCAGAAACAATGGGCCAATGATATTTAAAACTCATAAGTGCAAATTGATAACTATGAATCTATTTCAGGATCATGGAGTTCATTTTAGCTTCTTCACATTGCTTATCTATTTTTTCTTCAACAGTAAAACCTGCATTTCCGTATTTATAAAATATATACTTACCTATTTAATCCTAAAATTCATATTAAATAGTTTCAATATTGTCAACTCATTTCATGTGAATACTAGATTTGTTAACTAGAGTATAGTAGTGAGCTGCTTCTCTGTATCTTAACTAAGATCAGGTGTAGAGAACAGAATCTTTGTGATTTTGGCCTCACAGCATATGTACAAAACGCTAGTTTCCAAATGCCCTTTGGTTACTTCTCTCCTTGCCTATGCTTTTCAGCATGATTATGCTATTCATTTTCTTTCTTTCTTTCTTTCCAAGACAAGGTTTCTCTGTGTAGCCCCTGCTGTCCTGGAACTCACTCTGTACACCAGGCTGGCCTCGAACTCAGAAATCCACCTGCCTCTGCCTCCCAAGTGCTGGGATTAAAGGCATGTGCCACCACTGCCCGGCTCTGTGGTATTCATTTTCATCCCAGCTATGTTCATCTGCTTTTATTTGTAGTCTATTTAAGGTTCCCACTATACCCTTGTTGATTTAAAAAATATATATATGTGACAAAATTTACTATGATTATGATTCAGGTCTGTGGGTTTTGAAGAGTGTATTGAATGGCGTGACGCAGAATAATTTCCCTCATACAAACTACTTACTTTCCTTGTAAATATAAGCATTGTAAATATACCTTCTTTTATTTAGCAAAGTACATTTAAGTTGCAACTACACTAGTATATGAGACAGTGATCTATTCTTTTTCATTAGTAAGGGGTATACTATATTAACGGTTTGTTGATCCATCTGCCAAAGGAAGGAGGACATTTAGGGGATTTACAGCTTGTAGAGATTAGGAATACACCTGTTATTCATGAATAAATTTCAGTACCAAACATAACTTTTCAGTTCATAAGGGCAAATAAGTCTGAGACTGCTATATATCAACTGATTGTTCAATATGATGACAGACCAACCAGTGAAACATTTTTTGAAATAATAGCCCTATCTTCCATTCAATTGCATTTCAGTTACTCTGAATGTTCACTAACCCTTGATATTGGCAATATTGGGGGGGGGGGGAAATAAATGTAAGAGATATCTTACTATTGACTGACTTTATATACAAACCATACAAATCTCAATAAATGTAAAAATATTCACATCATGCAAATTATGTTCTCTGACCACAGCAGAGAAGTTAGAATTCAGTTGCAAAATGAAATTTGAAGAATTATTAAATAGGTAAAAATTAAACAGACTCCTAAATATCCAATAGAATACAAAATAAATCACAAGTGAAGGGAAAAATTTTTAAATTTTTTTTTTTTTTTTGGTTTATTCGAGATAAGGTTTCTCTGTATAGTCCTGGCTGTCCTGGAACTCACTCTGTAGACCAGGCTGGCCTCGAACTCAGAAATCCGCCTGCCTCTGCCTCCCAAGTGCTGGGATTAAAGGCGTGCGCCACCACGGCCTGGAGGAAAAAGTTCTTTGATGTAAAGAGTTCATATGACTTCTTGATTTAAAAGAATTCTTTCCGGCCAGGCGGTGGTGGCACACACCTTTAATCCCAGCACTTGGGAGGCAGAGGCAGGCGGATTTCTGAGTTCGAGGCCAGCCTGGTCTACAGAGTGAGCTCCAGGACAGCCAGGGCTATACAGAGAAGCCCTGTCTCGAAAAAGAAAAAAAGAAAAAAATTCCTTCAAGAGATAGAAGGAACACTTATCAACTCACTCCATTATGCCAATGATATCCTGATAGTAAAACTAGATAAAGATACCACAACAAAAACCCATATTAGTATTTGCTAGGCATATACACACCAATTTTACTGTAAAAATTTAGTTGACTTAATACATGAGAATTAATTAATAAAATATATCATCTGAAAAATAGGCAAGTTCTACATAGCCATTTCATTAGATGTAGAAAACACAGTTGTAAAAAGCCTTTTATCATCTTTGGTGATAAAACCAAAACAATTAAGTTAAGACTAAAAGGAAACCTACAAAAGATGATAAAATTAATCTAAGGTAAGAGAAAATACAGGCTGGGGAAATAACTCAGTGGATAGAGTGCTTGTCATAGAAGCATGAAAACTTCAAGACTTAAGTTCAGATCCTGAGAAACCATGAAGATGCCTGATGGGTATAGCACCCTGCTATAATGCCACCCTTGGAAGACAAAGACAAGGGATCTCCAGAGCAAGTTGGATAACAACACTAGCCTCATTGGCAAGGCAAGCTCTGGTTTCAACTGAGATACCCTGCCTCAAAGAATAATGTAGAAAAAAAGCAAAAAATATTCCTGACATCAACTTTTGAGTTTCACCAAATAAGTGTGCACCCACACACATGTAAGCCATCCATACACAGTATATACATACATGAAAATGCAAAGAGAAAAAATAAGTCAACATCATATGTGCCGGTCAATGACTGAATGCTTTCCCAATAAGATCAGGAGTAAGACAACAATGTCCACTCTTACTATTATTTTTTGTCAGCATTATAATGGAGTCACAAAAAGGAGTAAATAGCTTCTTGATAAGAAAGTTAGAAGTAAAACTATGTCATTTTTTTAGACAACATGATCAAACTAATAAAAACCACAAAGCAATCCACTTTCTTTCATATGCAGAGCCCAATGTGCATATATATAAATGTTTATCTGTATGAAAAGTCATAAAGATACCCACTATTTTGTATACCTAAAAGATCTTTAAAACACAGTGAAAATCTGTAAGAACCTATTAAGTTCAATAATTTTTTAAGATAGATCAACATATAAAGACCAATTATATTTCTATATACTTCAGAAGAAATTTTCAAAAATGAAGCTGACCAAGAAAATTGCCAGCACCAGGAACACCAGTTCAGGCCCCCTACCCCAAGCCCTTACCCCACAAAACCCCTGAAAGCATACTCAAATTAATAAACCTCACCCCGTAGCCTGAGCTTCATTTCCCACCCCACAACTCTGCCTGCATTCCTGGGGGCTTCCCAGCACCAGGGGCAACAGGTAAGACTCCACACCAAGCTCTCATCTGCCAAGCACTTGCCTGTCAACTCCCCTGAAAACACACCCAACAGTGGTAAATGTCACCCCATATTCTGTGCATTTCCTACCCCACAGTACTGCCTGCTGGTAATAGAGCTCCCTGAAAGAACTTTAGCACACAGAACCACCCATGGAGAACCTACTGGACCTGAAGACTCACTGGTAACTAGAACCCCAAACCACTCAGGTCAAAAGAATGAAGGGAAACACAAACCAAGGACGAAAAAAAAATCCAAAAAAACCACCATTCAACAAATAAACTCAGAAATCGGCACCTGTCATAAATTCCGATGGCCAGAGTTCAGCAAAATAACACAATTAACAATAGCCAGGGCAATATAGCACCACCAAAGCCCAGCTATCCTACTACAGCAAGCACTGGACATCTAAACACAGCTGAAGCATAGGAAAATGACCTTAAATCCCATCGTATGCAGATGATAGGACCTTTAAAGAAAAAAATGAATCAGTAAATAAATAAAAAATAGATAAATTCTGCCTGGCAGTGGTGGCACATGCCTTTAATCCCAGCACTTGGGAGGCAGAGGCAGGTGGATTTCTGAGTTCGAGGCCAGCCTGGTCTACAGAATGAGTTCCAGGACAGCCAGGGCTACACAGAGAAACCCTGTCTCGAATAAACAAAAATAAATAAATACTAATTTCTTAAAGAAATATAGGAAAATACAAGCAAACGTGAAGAAAATGAATGAAAAACTGAAACAACCTAGATGTCCCCCAAACAAAGAATAGATGAAGAAAATGGGGTATATTTATACAATATATATACTACTCAACTATTAAATACAATGAGATAATAAAATTTGCAGGCAAATATATGGAACTAGAAAAGATCCTGAGTGATGTAACCTAGACCCAGAATTACAAACATGATTTGTACTAAATTATAAGTGGATATCAGCCATAAAGTACAAGAGAAACTTGCTACAATCTACAGACCCAAAGAAGCTAAATAAAATGGAGGGCCCAAGGGGGAATCTCACTGAGAAGGGGAAATAGAATAAACATGGCTGTGGGTGGAGGGACTTAAGAGGGTGGTAGAGGGATGGGGAGAGTAACAGGAGGAATCAAGTCTGGGGATGGTAGAAGGAGACAGTACTGGGAGAGACAACTGGAATTGTGGGACATTTCTGGGAGAAACTAGAAACCCAGGACAATGGAAATTTCCAGGAATCTATGAGGGTGATCCTAGCTAAGAGTCTAGCAATGGGAGATATAGAGCTCGAACCAACCATCTGCTGTACCCAGGCTAGACTTCCAGTGGAGGGATAGAGACACCAGCCCAGCTCCAAAACCTTAGACCCAAAATTTACCCTAGCTACAAGACATTCAGGGGTAAAAATATGGATCAGAATTTGAGGATATGCCCAACCAATGACCGACTCAACTTGAGACCTATGTCATGAGAGAGACCACATTCCTGACACTATTAATGATAATCTGCTATACTTGCAGACAGAAGTCTAGCATAACTCAGAGAGGCTTCACCCAGCAAATGATTGAATCATCTAAATCTTAACAGAGATTGGGGAATCCTGCAGTAAAAAAAAGGATGGATTGAAGGAGTCAGTAGGGGCAAAGACATCACAAGAAAACCTACAGCTTCAACTAACCTGAGCCAAGAGTGACTCATAGAGACTGAATAACCAACCAGAGACCATGCATGGGACAAACCTAGGCCCCATGTCGTGTAGCCAGGATAAATTATGGGTCTAAGGTTTTATGGCTGAGCTGGTATCTCAATCCCTCCATTGGAAGTCTGGCCTGGATACAGGAGATGGCTGGTATGGGCTCCATATCTCCCATTGCTAGAATCTTAACTAGGGTCACCCTCATAGATTCCTGGGAGTTCCATTGTTCTGGGTTTCTAGCTTCTCCCAGAGATGCCATGCAAGACATGCAGCTTAGTCTTCATGTGGGACTTCTAACCAGAAAGATCAGGGGATGCCTCTGACTCTGTTGTCTGTTGCCTGCCTTTGGATCCCTTTCCATTTGTCTACTCATAATAAGAGAAGATGTGCTTAGTCCTACTGCAACTTGATATGCAAAGGCTCATTGATATCCATGGGAAGCCTGTCCTT
>NC_045030.1:13102662-13105471 GCF_008632895.1 Mastomys coucha
GGTGGGACTGGGAGGAGAGGAAGAATAGGAAATTGAAGTCTGAATGTAAAGTAAATAAATTAATTAATGTGGGCTGACGAGATGGCTCAGCGGGTAGGAGCACTGACTGCTCTTCTGAAGGTCCTGAGTTCAGATCCCAGCAATCACAGGGTGGCTCACAACCATCTGTGATAAGATCTGACACCCTCTTCCTGGTATATCTGAAGACAGCTACAGTGAATTACCCCGGAGCAAGCAGGGCCAGAGCGAGCTGGCCTGGAGAGGTCCTAAGTCCAATTCCCAGCAGCCACATACATGATGGCTCACGGCCATCTGTACAGCTACAGTGTACTCATTCACATAAAATAAATGAAAATAAATCTAAAAAAATTAATTAATGTAAGAAAAAAGAAGTGAAAGTTCAAACCTGGACTGGATTACATAATGGAACCTTGACTCCAATAATCATCATCATCAATGATAAGAATTATAGAAAAAAGAAAGAATATACAATGATACAAGTAATAAAAAATAAAGGGGGTAGAAAATAAGTTATGCCACTATCTCATAATACATAATTCAGTTCATCTAAAGTGGATCAAAGATTTGAATTTGCAGTCAAAACTCACAGAACTTAGAGCTAGACTGGCTACCTATAAGTCAAGTTGATTCTATCTCTGACATACCAGCACTGAATCAGAGGCAGACCCATAACCACCACTCCACTTTTTATGTTGGTTCTCAAACTTGTATATCAAGTGATCTTACTTGCTGAGTTGTATCCACAACACTATTAAGACAAATTTGGAGAAAATGGGATAGATCATTTACCTAATAAAGAATTCTGTAGTGGCTATACCTGGTTGTCAAGTGGACTAAATCTGGAATGAACTACAATCAAGAATTGGAAGGTTCACCTGTGGTCCTAATCTGGAGGATGAAAGATACAAGTTTATGACCTGGATCTTGACATGGAGATGTTGAGGCATAGTGGCTATGAATCACAGAAGATTAAGACAGGAAGATCTCTGAGTTCAAGGTCATCTGGGATTAAAAGTGCTGTGGCACATACCTTGAATCCGGGCCACACCTTTTGCTGGAGACCTATATAAGGACATTGCAAGAAGGAAGGCTTACTCTTCTTCACCTGCTTCCCTTGTGGGACTGTGCAACTGCTAAATCCTTGGACTAGATCCATTCACAGCTGCTGCTAACCATTGTTGGAGTTGGACTACAGATGGTAAGTCATTAATAAATCCATTACTATCTAGAGACTACCATAAATTCTATGACTCTAGACAACCCTAATACAAAAGTTGGTACCCTGAGTGGTTCTAGAGGAGCAGACTATATAAGGATGGATCTTTAAAAAATCTGGAGTTGGTTTGAGAATCTACCAGCCCCTTCAACTATTGAAAACTCTCCAAATACTCTCCCTCCTGGGAGCTCAGAGAACATTGAAGACCCGTGGTTGAAACTATAGTTCAAGCTTAAAGAAGCTAATGCCCTTGATTATCTTGATGAATTAGGTGATTTAGTGTACAAACCGTTCTACAAGATAGGGAAGAAATTGGAAAATGATTTTGTTGGCTGGATGCTCTTAGAATCTCAGGGGGAAATGATGAAGGAAAAGAAGGGGTTGTGTGATAAAATAGAATGGCTCCAGACACAAGTAAACAATCTAAAAGTTGCTAAGTGTGTCCTTGAAGAGAATCTTCTCTCCAGCAGCCATAGAGGTCAAGTTACAGAAAATCAAGCCAAAATCCTCACTATAAATTGGCTGAATTACAGCGAAAATTCAAGTCTCAGCCTCAGAGGATGTCAGTGATTAAAGTAAGGGCATTAGTTGGCAAAGAATGGGATCCTATAACTTGGGATGGGGATGTGTGGGAAGACCCTGTTGAAGCTGAGAATTTTGAGTCTTCAGATTCTCAAGGGTTTGCCCCACCTGAGAAAGTAGTACCCCACCCCTTGAAATAATGCCTTTCCCACATGAGGAAATTAATCCCTCAGACTCTGATAAACCAGCAGTGACTTTCCCTGAAGAAAATGCCAGACAAGACAATACTGATGATTCTCAAGGCCTACCAGAAGTTTCTTCTAGACCAATAACTAGACTCAAGGGAAAACAGACCCCTAGAGGGGAGATAGAAAGTGTAGTCCATGAGGAAATTTGCTACACTACTAAGGAGTTTAATGAGTTTGCTAATTCATTCAAGCAGAAGTCTGGGGAATATGTGTGGGAATGGATTTTAAGGGTGTAGGATAATGGTGCAAGAAACATAAAATGAGAGTAGGCTGAATTTATTGACATGGCCCTCTGATTGGAGATTCTAGTTTTAATATGGAAGCTCATACAATTAAAAAAGGTGTTAGAAGTTTGTTTGAATGGTTGCCTGAAGTGTTTATCAAAACATAGCCTACTGAAAAGGAGTTGGAGATGCTTGATATCCCTTGGCTTAGTGTTGACAAAGGAACTTTAAGACTTAGGGAAACTGCAATGCTAGAGTGGATAAGTTGTGTAAAACATAATCCTCCACAATGGGAAGGTCCAGAAGATATGCCCTTTACCAGTCCTATAAGACACAAACTGGTGAGAGGGGCACCAGCACATTTGAAGAGTTTTGTTCTTGCCCTTTTCCTTGTGCCAGACCTTAGTGTTAGAGATGCTGCTGCTCAGTTAGATGAATTATATTCAATCAGTTTAGGTTTAATTGGGCCTTGAGTTAACAAGACTCAGGTGGCAGCATTGAATCGCCAGAGACAAGGTGATTGCAGTTGTTACAATGGACAGGGTAGACAAAACAATATTTATAATGACATACCCTGT
>NC_045030.1:13105482-13107372 GCF_008632895.1 Mastomys coucha
GGCTCTCTCTGCTTCACCTGCTTGCCTTGTGGGACTGAGCAACTGCTGGATCCTCAGACTTCCATTCATAGCTGCTGCTGGCCATTGTTGGGAGTTAGACTGCAGATTGTAAGTCATCAACAAATTCCTTTACTATAAAGAGACTACCATAATTTCTGTGACTCTAGGGAACCCTGAGTAATACAAATCTACATAGAAGTCTTACCTTCACTGAGAAAAAAATGGTCTCAGTTCAGTTCATTTGAAGTGTTCTTGTCTCTTTGTGGTAATTCAAATTTTCTTCTTAATCGTATATGGCATTAGCTTCCTGCCTGAAGCAGCTCCTTTAACTTTTCTTACAGAGTATGTCTCAGTTTTTTTTTTTCCTGAGAAAGAAGGCAGTTGTTTCCCCTTCATTTTTTGAAAGGTATTATTTCTAGCTTTAGGAATACTGGGTTAAAAGGTTTGTTTGCCTTGCAGAGTTTTAAAAGTGTCACTCATTGTCTCATGATTTGCAAGGCTTCTAACAAGAATTGTGCTGCAGTTCTTGCCCCTTTTGTTTGTTTGTAGTGTGTCTTTTTAACTTTGGACACTGCAGGATTTTCTCTTTGCATTTTGTTTACAGCATGTTCAACATACTTACCACCCAAACTCCAGCTGCCTTTTTTGCATAAATTAGCAAGTTGACCCAAAATCCATATAAGAACTCAAGAATCCCAGCACAGCTGAAACTATCTTGCTTACATTTTATTTCTAGGTGGGCATTTAAGGAGGCTGTCATTACTGTGTTTGGTTTTTACTTTTATATTTATTGTTCTTGACATCATTGGCTATGGTTTTATGTATATCTCTAACTCCTGGAAGCCAAAAGCCAGTATTTCTTTACATATTTTCCCATTCTAGTTTCTATATTCCCTCTGCTATTCCAGTTGTGTGCTCGGTAATAGCTCTTTTTAAAATTAGCACTTACTAGTTCTACAGAATAATTGGTTTTTGTGACAATCTGATACACAAATATTCCACATTTTGATAATGTCCATCACCACTCTCTTGTTGTCAGCCTCCATCCCCTTCTGCTTCTCTAAGGGTCCTTCTTCTGCTTTCCTGTCATAACTTACGTTTCATAAGTAAGAGAAAAATGTGATAGCTCCCCCCTTTCTGAGTCTGGTTTTTGTGTTTAAGATGATGGTCTTCTCCATCTTACATATATACCACATTTTCCTTACTTATTTCTTTACTGATGTCCACCTAGGGTGATTCTGTATCTTTCCTATTGTGACTAGTGCTGAGATAGATTGCACAGGGATCTCTATAGTAAAATAACCTTGATTATTTTGAGTATGTATCTCTGGGGAGGTAACCAGAAGTGGTATGGCTGGATTATATGATAGTCCTACTTTTAGTATATTAAAGAACTGTGGTACTAGCTACACTAATTTTTATACCCACTGGAAGTATAAGAATTCATTTAAAAATGACATTCTAAAATCTTTCTAAATTCCTAAACTGAATCCCAAGTTCCTCATGAAGATCATCAAAAGCAATCCTTAACAATCTTCATACCAGAGGATGTATTTTAGCAAAAGTTAAGGTTGCTGCTCTATGCAAATGATATACAAATTGTTGTTTAAATCACCCTGCAATAAAAATAATAGAAAAGAAGAATATGGTATTAAACACTCAAATCCAAGAATAGCTTTGTCTCTAAGTCTCTAAAACCTTCACTGTATTCTCTTCTGTGAGTAACAACTCAGTTGTGAAAAATCAAAATTGGTTCTAATTATACATTCACCATATTTTTTCAAAAGGAGCTCTGGAAATGTTTTATTAAAGGAAAACTTTCAGCCAGGCAGTGGTGGCTCACACCTTTAATCCCAGCACTTGGGAGGCAGAGGCAGGTGGATTTCTGAG
>NC_045030.1:13109285-13117627 GCF_008632895.1 Mastomys coucha
GGTCAATGATAGCCAGTGTGCATACTCTGTAGTGTTTTCCACAGGTTGTGTCCAATTCAATATTATTGCCACTGTAGTGATGGACACCAGTTTTAGCCAACATGGCATAGTATTCTATTTCAGACTTCCTCAAAGCTGGGCAACTGTTGGTGAGGATAACCAACTTCACTTTGCCTTATCTGATCATCTTCAGAGTCTGCTTGTACCCTCGAACATACTTTCCACTTTTCATATCAAGCTGGAGCCTAGAGTTGATTGACTCAAGAGACATTTTTGTCTTCTTTGCAGCCAGAATCTTCCTACCTTAGGTGAGGGACAACCCCCAAACAAGATCAGCTGCCAAGATGGCCAGGGAGCAAAAAAGGAAGCCATTCACTGTGTACATTGAATCGATTGCATCCTCTATTTTTTCTTTTAATCCCAAGGCAAGGATAAAATTTACTGTTAGATAACTAATACCAACAAGTAAAAAGTGATGCTTGAGTGGCTATTGTATAGTGCTTTTTCCTCCAGTAATAACAAGATGCCATGTTGAATGCTGCCCCATAGCCATGGCCACAACAGCAGAAAAATTCAGTGGTAACCAGATCTATGGTAATGGTAATAGTAATGGAGATGCTGATATTCCTTAAAAAGAATCAGGACATCCTTGCATGGTATTTCAGCTATTACTCCCCGTCCTTGGCTGTAAGTGATCTTGGGAAATACTAGAGTATACATAGAAGTAAAATGTTAATTAAGAGCAGGAGTACATGGTGGAGTTTCTAAAAGGTCATCATCCATGGTGGAATGGGACTTTGTGGTGATGTAAGTATTTGGGTGTCACCATGTTCCTATAAATAATTCCTCACCAGCACTTTGGTGCCTAATAAACTGGATGGTCTCATCAAGTTGGATTTGGATGAAATCATTCTTTGGTCTCTTGTGGGTACCCATCTGGGTTGATTGGACATCCACTCGTGTCTCCTCATTAAAAGTAACCACAACAATAGCTTTCATCACTGTGCCTCCTAAAATATACAGAAAAGTAATACAGTAAGGCACAGTGAAGAGAATGAAATTGCTAATATTGGTGAAGATTTAACATTTAAGTTGAGCAGGGTCAATGAACTAGGTATGGGACCATTCTCAGAAGCTATTCTAAAAAGATAGCAAGAATAAACAGTCCTTTAATAAGATAATGTTCCTTTACTTCACAGAATGCCTACCCCTTAGAATAGTCCCTACCAGTTGTCCTGCTATGTGGTTAGGCTGGATCCGTCCACCTTTCCTACTCAAAAAGTTGTAACTGTCCCTTTTTCTTTTGTTGTGGATGCTATCAAAACCTAAATGTGCTTTTTCTAGTACTTCAGGCACCCTTATTTTTTTCTCCAATCACCTCTGCCATGTTTTGGTTTTTGTTTTAGCTTTTTGAGACAGGGTTTCTCTGTGTAGCTCTGCATGTCCTGGAACTTACTCTATAGGCAAGGCTGGTCTCTGTCTCCTGAGTGCTGGGATTAAAGACATGCACCACCACACATGGCTCAAATGATATTTCCAAAGCATTAATAAAAATACTATATATTTTTAAAAGAGTAATGCTAGGTCCTTAGATCATATACACATACTTCTTAACATCTGTCATTTTAAGACCACCAATCAGTACTTAATAAGCTTTCAGAGATACTCTGGGATATTCTCTTTTGATGAGTTCGGATTTTTGGGTCATTGGCATTAGCTGTATTCCCACTGGGTCAATAATTTTCCACAGAACTCTATGTCAAAAGAAAAAATTAACAATTACTGTTTGTTAAGTAGTTGAATCTAGGCAACTTAATGAATATGTGTGTCTGATCAACAAGTAGTCATTTGAAAAAGTAATGCATACATAAAAATAATAATTTATTTCCTTCTTAGATATGCATAATTACTTTTTGTGTGTTTTTAATTACATACTTTCTTTATTTACATTTCAAATGTTATCCCCTTTCCTTGTTTCCCCTCCAAAAACCCCCTATCCCCTCCCTCTGTTCACCAGTCTACCCACTGCCACTTCCTGATCCTGGCATTCCACTACACTAGGGCATCGAGCCTTTACTAGACTAAGAGCCTCTCCTCCCACTGATGACATATAAGGCCATCCTGGGCTACATATGTGGCTGGAGCCTTGGGTCCCTCCATGTGTATTCTTTAGTTGGTGGTTTATTCCCTGGGAGTTCTGGTTGGTTCATATTGTTCCTCCTATGGGGATGCAAGCTCCTTAGGTCCTTCGGTCCATTCTCTAGCTCCTCTATTGGGGACCTTGTGCTCAGTCCAATGGTTGGCTAAGAGCATCCATCTCTGTATTTGTCAAGCACTGGCAGAGCCTCTCAAAAGACAGCTTTATCAGGCTCCTGTCAGCAAGCACTTGTGGGCATCCACAATAGTGTCTGTGTTTGGTGACTGTATATGGGATGGATCCCCAGGTAGGGCAGTCTCTGGGTGGCCTTTCATTCAGTCTCTGCTCCACATTTTGTACTTGTATCTTCTCCCATGGTTATTTTGCTCCCCCATCTAAGAAGGACCGAAGTATCCATACTTTGGTCTTCCTTCTTCTTGAGCTTCATTTGGTCTGTGGATTGTATCTTGGGTATTCTGAACTTTTGGGCTAATATCCACTTATCAGTGAATGTATACCATGTGTGTTCTTTTGTGATGGGGTTACCTCACTCAGGATGATATTTTCAAGTTCCATCCAGTTGACTAAGAATTTCATGAATTCATTATTTTTAATAGCTGAGTAGTATTCCATTGTGTAAATGTACCACATTTTCTGTATACATTCCTCTGTTGAGGGACATCTGGGTTTTTTCCAGCTTCTGGCTATTATAAGGCTGCTATGAAATCAGTTTCGTGGTTCCTCAGAAAATTGGACATAGTACTTACTGGAGTACCCAGCTATACCTCCCCTAGGCATATACCCACACTTAATGAATATGTGTGTCCTATCAACAAGTAGTCATTTGAAAAAGTAATATGCATAAATTAAAAAATATTTTAATTCATTTTTAGATATGCATAATTACTTTCTAATTGCTATATGCCTATATTAGGTAAAACACAACAACTCAAACTGGGGAACTGGACTGAATACCACCATCATAATCTCTTGTCTCAGTGATTTCTGCATATTTTGTTTTTTTTCTTTTTCTTTGTTTCTGTTTTATTTTGTTTGTTTATTACCTGTTTATGACAGCTAATCCCCAAAAGTTCACCTCTAAGAAGAAAACAAGGAAATAGCCAAAGATAAAGGAAAGTGAAGAAATATCTTGGCAAAAGGGCTTGGTAAAGAGATCTTGAGAAGTGGTCAACTTTGGATGAAGTTAGATCAGATTATTTGGACAGAGGTTTTGACCACATGGTGAGTCTAGTAGAAGAAAATTCAATGCAGAGTTGCATGTAGGGAACTAAGCTAAACACTAGAGCTATTCAACAAGGACATTTTTACCAGTGAGTTAAGACTTTGTATGCATTAAGACTTGGAACTTCATGTCAGTTTTTGAAGATTGGGAGAGCCAGATAAGAGAGGGGTACACATTCCAGGAAGGAGAAGCAACATGCTGGGGGGGTAGTGGAAGGAAGGAAACAGAAGGTGATATGCAAAATACCAGCTGGAGCAGAGCATTTGGACAAAAGAAGAGACAAGATCTGGAGTATTGTAATTTAGGTAAAAACTCTGGGCTAGGAAGCAGTTATGAGACAAGACAACTTCAGGGCCAGTGAGATGGTTCAGAGAGATAAGTGTTTGCAGTAGGGCTCTGTCATAAGGAATTTTTCCCCCAAGAACTCATACAGAGAACTGATTCCACAAAGTGGTACTCTGACCCCCACATGTGTGTCATGGCACTTGCATATCTCCAGTATTTACATCATACACATAGAATTAACACTACCTTGTTTTTTAGGAAGAACTTTGTGAATTCTCTGTGCCTAATATATACAGTTGTAAAGCAAGAAACTTTGACATAACCTTGTCTTTTCCCCAGTTAGTTTTAGAGTCAAGTGGTTCATCCAGTCCTCTCCTAAACACAAAACAGTACCGGCAATTTTGGTTACTCCTCCTCTCTCCTGAATCAACTCCCTGCCGGGTTTGCTTGTTCTGTGCTGGTGAAGCCACCCATCATCCAAGAGAAGACAGAGAAGAGCAGAGCATGGGCAGGTTCCAGAGACAGATCAGGAGGTATGTGAAAATTCTCAAGAATGACAATGTAGGATCCATCACTGAAACCCATGTGATGGAAAAAGAGACCTCTTACAAGTTTCCCTCTGACCTCCACATGTGTCCCATAGCACACCTATATACATAATTGACATTCCCTTGGCACACAGGTTCATATCTCTTCTATGTGACCCTTAACTCCAAAAATGCCTTTCTTCTCAATCTTTTTTTTCTCTCCATAACCTATTACAATGAAAGATTTGACTCAATGACAGGTCACTTGATCACCTGAAGTAGTTTTTCTTATTCTCCTTGATTGTGATGATCCAGTAGACTATCTTGTGAGGCTTCCCTTGATTATCTTGTACTCTTCTGTCTCTAACTTTTATTTCCCCTTTGCCTCAGGTTCCCTCAGTGATCTATGCCCTCAGAGACCCAAGAAGTATGAATGTGGAATAATATGGAACGCTAATGACATCCTACAATACTTCTGCCTATATTGCCCCAGTATTCCCTAAAACCCAAAGTAAGCCAAGGTTGCAGATTTCCTCATTCTTTGTCTCAGCCTTTCAGTACTCCTGGTGTTTTTACTTGACATCATAAATTTAAGTATCAGAAAATCAAATAGTACAACCATATTTCTCCAGTTTCTTTGCCCCAAAACTTCACACAACTTCAGAGTATTTCAAAAGTCGTGTCAATCAATCTACTGCTCAAAGAGGACAACACGAGAAATTGACCTTGGATATAAGATTTCCAAGATGACAGAATGAGACCACATTCCAATTTCATCTCCCTTTTTGCCCCAACCTTATTTTTTATTCATATCTTCTAAAAACCTTCCCTATCCATATTCCTTTGTTTTTCTTTTCTTGATTCAGGCTTATTTTTAGAAACACGCATGACACAAGCCATCTGCAGGTGATAGGCAGGAAAGTTCACTAGCCTGATCGTATATTCACAGACAGAGGCCTCTACTATGGGACCTTTAAGGGGCCTAGGCACATTTGAGAACATGAAATAGAGTGGGAGCCAGATAGAGCCTTGGTTTGGGGCTTGGGCTTTAGTGGGCAGAATCTGTGATCCAGGTCAATATATGGACAAGCATACTTCAAAAGCTTGGGGTAAACAATGAAGAAGGCAAGTTGATTGAACTTGAGGTTGATATCTTTCAGGATTTCCACCTAAACAGTTTATGGACTTTACAAGAGCCTAAATAACCTCAGCTCTTATAGTCATGTTTTTCAAATTGTTTTTCTGCTTCTTCTTGGCAAAACTTGTAACTGTGATTTCTTGCTACCATTTCTGAGACATCTTCAAAACTGGTAAGTATAATATGATTCTTAGACTTGGCTGTGTCTACATTGTAATGGATGGTCCCAAAAATGCTTGGAAGGAGAAGGGGATAAAAGTCTTTCTTTTTGTAAGTGTGTCTCACCATGTAAGCCAGGATAAGCTTGGACTCCCTGTGTAGCACACACAGTCTTAACCTGAAACTCACCATCTTCTTGCTAACTCTCCATCCTCTCAAGTGCTAAGGCTACAGATGCACACTTATACTTAATGTTGGTTTGTAACTTCTGAGTCTGCATATCCCCATAGCATAACCCTCATGTGTCAGTCACAACAGCACTTCCTACCTTTGTTCTGCTACTTTATTTTATATCTCTATTTTTCCCATTTCTTTCCTTTTTCTTCCTCAATATCCACATTAATTTTTTTCTGGCTTAGACTTATGAGGCTAATGTCACCTACAATTGTTGACTTTGTCTAGTAGTACCCCCCCTTTTCCCATTCATTTTTTTCTACCCTTGTTTTTTATTTGTTTGTTTCTTTGTTGGTTTGTTTGGATGGTTGATTGGTTGGATTTTTGTTGTTATTTGGGAATTTTGTGTGTTTTTGTTTTTGTGTGTTGTTTTGTTTTGGAGTTGGGACTCTGCTATGCATTTCAGTCTGCCTTGTAGCAGCAATGGTCTTGTTTCAGTCTCCTCAGTGCTGGGATTATATGTCTGCCCCACCAAGCCTCACATATCCTTACTACCACTCTACCCCTTTTGACTTCAAGTCTCACTCTGTACACTTGGCTAGAACTTACTATGTAGACCAAGCTGACCTCAAACAATAGCATAGCAATCCACATGTCTCTACCACTTGAGTGCTGAGATCAAAGGTATGTTCCCCAACCCCAGCCACCACTTCTAAACAAATAGCTCTTCCCTACTCATACTATGACTATCCCAATCTGTACCAAGGTCCCACCCAAAACATATCACATATTAGCACATTGTACCAATAGCCTGGGTATGGTGCAATAGTCTGTTCAGGCAACCTAGGCCCAGTGGAGTAATAGGCCTAGAACCCTGAAGCCCCAGTTGGCAAGTTCTGCCTGCAAGGGATGGAAGGAGTTCTGCTATAACTCCTGGGTCCTTGGCTCCTGTTGCAGTCACAACCTCTCACAGATGCCCCCGCAGGAGATATGTGCTCTGTCAGGTAGACAATGCCCCAAGCTCCCAGCATTCTAGCTGGACCCTATCCCAAGTCATCTGACCATAGCAAGGCATGGCCCATCCCACAGAAAGATAGCCATGCCTCGAACAATATAAGGGGTGGTTCACGCCCTCCCCTCTCTCTTGCCTTCTTCCTCTCTCTCTTGTTCTTTGTTCTCTCTCTTGCTTTCTTCTCTTGCTTTCTTCCTCTCATTTCTCTCACTCTCTCTTTCTCTTCTCCTCTCCTTCCTCTCTTTTCTTTCTCTCTACATGACCGGCCTACTTTTTCTTTATTATAATAAAATATCTCACTTATGCATTGCCTTCTTTTAACTAACTAATGCACCATGCACCCACAGGCATCAGCTGCAGAGAGATTCAGGTATAAGTGGCAGAGAGCCCCAGGCCTCAGCAGAGAGACACAGGCCCACACCTGGGACATTCTCAAAAGAAATATTTGTTTCCAATATTTCATTCATTGATGAGATCTGTTGTAATGAAACCTATCAGAAGTTTAAGGAGTGAATGTCAACAGGCCAGTTTCAGAGAGGAGGCACTACACTGATAAAATATGACATTTTTTGTTTTACCTCAAATATTACTAGGAACTCCCCTTCATAAATGTGTATCCTCTGATATTGGAATTTAATGCAGGTCTTTAGGTAAGGAGTCAACAATTTTACAAAGCAGAGCAATCAACCACCTCAGCAAATATACATTCTCCACAAGTGATAAGATGGAGGTGGCAAACAAACTGGCTGAATTATATGCCAGTTTCATGAAGAAATACTCCTGCGGATTTCTGAAAAAAACTTTTATGCAATGCTCATTTTTTCCAAGATGTCACTTGTCACCTGTAGTACGAACAGCATCTCCAAAAATACCCAAACATTTTATTGAGAAGTGCTGGTAATCAAGAGCCAATTGTCTATCCTGGCCATGTAGAAGATGTGCTCTTGCATTCATCAATGATCATTAATTGAGTATATCCCTTCAAAGCTGTTAAATATCCTTTTATTGAATCAACACAACTGTGAAGGCAAGTAATAAATTTGCTTAGTGAATAATATTTCCATGACTTTTGGAATTATGTGACTGTGATGGTTTGTACATGCTTGGCACAGGAAATGGCACTATTAAAAAATGTGGCCTTATTTGACAAAATTCAACATCCCTTCATGATAAAAGTCTTGGAAAGATCAGGAATTCAAGGCCCATACTTAAACATAGTAAAAGCAATATACAGAAAACCAGTACCCAACATCAAACTAAATGGAGAAAAACTTGAAGCAATCCCACTAAAATCAAGAACTAGACAAGGCTGCCGACTCTCTCCCTACCTATTCAATATTGTACTTGACGTCCTAGCCAGAGCAATTAGACAACAAAACGAGATCAAAGGGATATGAATTGGAAAGGAAGAAGTCAAATTATCACTATTTGCTGATGATATGATAGTATACTTAAGTGAGCTCAAAAATTCCACCAGAGAGCTCCCAAACCTGATAAACAACTTTAGTAAAGTGGATGAACATAAAATTAACTCAAGCAAATCAGAGGCTTTCCTATACACAAAGGATAAACAGGCAGAGAAAAAATTAGGAAAACAAAACCCTTCACAATAGTTACAAAAAATATAAAATACCTTGGTGTAACTCTAACTAAGCAAGTAAAAGATC
>NC_045030.1:13118632-13121389 GCF_008632895.1 Mastomys coucha
TGTGGAGAAAGAGGAACACTCCTTCATTGCTGGTGGGATGGCAAGCTGGTACAACCACTCTGGAAATCTGTTTGGCAGTTCCTCCAGAAATTGGACATAGTTCTACCAGAGAACCCAGCTATACCACTCTTGGGCATATACCCAGAAGATGTTTCAACATGTAATAAGGACACATGCTCCACCATGTTCATAGCAGCCTTATCTATAATAGCCAGAAACTGGAAACAACCCAGATATCCCTCAACAGAGGAATGGATACAGAAATTGTGGTACATCTACACAATGGAGTACTACTCAGCTATTAAAAACAATACATTTATGAAATTCTTAGGGAAATGGATGGATCGGGAGAATATCATCCGGAGTGAGGTAATTCAATCACAAAAGAACATACATGGTATGAACTCTCTGATAAGTGGTTATTAGCCCAGAAGTTCAGAATACACGAAGAACAACCCACAAACCACAAGAAACTCAAGGAGAAGGAAGACCAAAATGTGGACATTTCATTCTTTCTTAAAAGGGAAAGTATTTCTAAATACTCATGGAAGGAGTTGCAGAGACTGACTATGGAGCAGATACTGAAGGAAGGACAAACCAGCCTGATATAGCTATCTCTTGAGAGGGTCTGACAGTACCTGACTAATACAGAAGTAGAGGCTCACAGCCATCCATTGAACTGAGCACAGGTTCCCCAATGAAGGAGTTAGAGAAAGGACCTATGGAGCTGAATGGTTTGGCAGCCCCGTAGGACGAACAACAATATGAACTAACTAGTACCCTCAGAACTCACAGGGAATCAACCACCAACCAAGGAGTACACATGGTGGGACTGTTTGTTCTGGTAGCATGTGTATAGTAGAGGATTGCAAAGTCAATCATCAATGGGAGGAGAGGCCCTTAGCCCTGTAAAAGTTCTGTGCCCCAGTGTAGGGGAATGCCAGGGCCAATAAGTGGGAGAGGGTGGGGTTGCAAGCAGGGGGTGGCGTGAGGCAACAGGGGTTTGTTCTTGTTTTGGGGTTTTTTTTGGAGGGGTAACTGGGAAAGGAGAAATTATATGACATGTAAATAAAGAAAATATCTAATAAAAAATAAATCTAAAAAATGTGGCCTTGTTGGAGTGGGTGTGGCCTTGTTGGAGTAGGTGTGTCACTGTGGGTATGGGCTTGAAGACCCTCATACTAACTTCCTGGAAGCAGTATTCTGCTAGCAGCCTTCAGATGAACATGTAGACCTCTCATCTCCTCCTGTACCATGCCTGCCTGGATGCTGCCATGTTCCCACCAGGATGATAGTCAACTAAACCTCTAAACATTTATGGACCTGTAAAACAGCCTCAACTACAGCTGTCCTCATAAGAATTTTCTTGTTCATGGTGTCTCTTCACAGCTGTACAAACCTAAGACAGTGACATTTTTGAATAGTTGGGAAGGATCCCTTTCCATAGATATCCCAAAACAGTTATAGTTGTTAGACAAGTCCTGTTCTAAAGGTCAGTTGTTTTCCCTCTGATAGGAATACCTGTAAGTTCTATCATGTCTAACCAAGACTAGAATCATTGTTCTGTCTTTACAGATGACCCAATCTTTGATTAATGACAGAAGACCAAAAACCCCACAAACCTCCTATCTCCTGAGGGAGCCCTGTCAACTGAGATTTTGAATCTTATACATCTTGTAATTTTATTTTATCTCCTAACAGAGTTGCTCATTTTTTTATGAGACAAGAGGAGGAACCATAAAAGAACAAAAGATATCTATGTATAATGAATCTCTTTGTGTGTGTGTGTGTGTGCGTGTGTGTGTGTGTGTGTGTGTGTGTATGCAGATATGTATGATCTGTGGTCACATCCTTTACCTGTGATGGTGTGGGGAGCCGCAGCTTCCACCCTATATATTGAACACCTGGTCTCCGGCCAGAGCAGAGAGCATTGTGGTAAACAAGCCCTTAGTTGGAAAAGCTGAGTGCTTCCAGTTTGTGATGCAAGCAGGCATGATTTCTCGTAGCCTATTATGCTTTGCCGCGTAGCTGATGCTGATTGGGACCAGGGAAAGTATTTAACCCACAAGGGCTGGGGGCTGGGAGGAATAGGAGTAAGTAAGAAGAAAGAAGTAAGATGTAAGTAGTAAGATGTAAGGAGATGTAAGTAGTAACATGTAAGAAGTAAGATGTAAGAAGTAAGATGTAAGTAGTAAGATGTAAGAAGTAAGATGTAAGTAGTAAGATGTAAGAAGTAACATAGACAGCTTCCGAGTGACAGAGGAGGATCAGCGTCCTTCTCTGCCCCTTCCCTGCAAGTGGAGGGCCTACCTCCAGGGAGTGCCTTAAGCCAGAGACCCAGGAGAGATCCGAGATCCAACATTTTTTCTCGGGTGAGTTTCTGAGACTGGAGCAGCCAGCCAGGAGGCACAGGCCCCATGAGACCCAGGGGAGCCGCAGGGTGGCAGGGACAGGATCCTCTCAGCTTCCAAGTGACAGAGGTGGACCAGCATCCCTCTCTGCCCCTTCCCTGCAAGTGGAGGGTCTACCTCGAGGAGTGCCTTAAGCCACAGACTCAGGTGAGAGCCGCCATTTTCTCTCTGGTGAGTTTCTAAGACCGGAGCAGCCAGCTTGGAGGAACAGGCCCCACGAGACTCAGGAGACTTGCAGGGCAGCAGGGACAGGACAAGCTCTAGCCAGAGACACTAAGAACATCTAATACCAAAAAGCAAGAGATGGCGAAAGGCAAATGCAAGAATCCTACCAACAGAAACCAAG
>NC_045030.1:13121400-13122620 GCF_008632895.1 Mastomys coucha
TTTCACGACGCTCTGGTTGGCCATGGTAAAGACCTTGATAAAACAGCAAATGTCGGATGCTCAACACATTTGGTTTGGTTTTTTGTTTGTTTTTGTTTTTTTTTTTTTAATTTATGTGGCAGTTGTGGGCTGACTAGGCAGCACCCACCTGTGCGCATCCTGGGCGCACATTTGGAAAAAGCTGGATCCTAAAGAGCATGGGTTCCAGCTCCCACCCTCCCACAAATGAATAGTAAACTGAAAAAAAAAATCTGTCCTGCTACTAACACAAAGGTAGGAGCGTGCTTGTCTGAGTGGCAGCCTGGTTAGTATCCCCTGGGAGCCACATAACTTGGGGAAGTTCATCTCAATGGCAAGGGTCCCCTTTCCCATAAATAAAAGCAGAGCAAGAGATTAGCTCAGGCTGCCTGGTTTGTGGAGCTTGTCACATGTAAATGGTGATGATTTCACCTTTTCCTTGCAGTCAGTTCTAGGGCCTCTTGCTTAATTCTCCCTTCGCTTTCTTTACGTTTATAAGTGTGGTTTACATTTACGAGTATGGAACAGATTACCGCTCAGCTGTACCAGAACAGAAATGCATAGCACCATCATGAACACTACGACGGAAAAGACAGTCTAGGCCAGTCAGAGACTGTGAAAGTGAGCACACTTGAGTTTGTCTTCTCTTACTTTTCTTTCTTTCTTTCTTTTTTCTTTAAGAGTTTATTTTGGCTCACTCTTCTTCACCTGCTTGCCTTGTGGGACAGAGCAACTGCTAGATCCTTGGACTTCCATTCACAGCTGCTGCTGACCATTGTTGGGAGTTGGGCTACAGATTAGTCAAGTGGTTCATCCAGTCCTCTCCTAGACACAGAACAGTACCGGCAATTTCAGTTATTCCTCCTCTCTCCTGACTCAGCTCCCTGCCAGGCTCGCTTGTCCTGTGCTGGTGCAGCTACCTATCAACCAGAGAAGACATGTTCCAGAGATAGACCAGGAGGCATGTGAAAATTCTCAAGAATGACTCCACCCATAAAGCTACCATGCAAAGAAGAAGGAGAAACCACAGAACCACCTAAAGACACTCACTAAATTGTCCAGACTCCCTTTCATGATTGTGAACTGCTAGACACAGGTTAAGCCGCACACTCAGCCTGAAAAGCCGCATGCCTTCTTGCATGCTATGGGTTATTCCAGGAGTAAGGAACTCCAGTTTCATCCCCCGTGATAAATGAGACCAA
>NC_045030.1:13155376-13158826 GCF_008632895.1 Mastomys coucha
GTTGTTTTTGTTTGTTTCTTTGTTTTTTGGAGGGGAAACTGGGAATGGAGAAATTTACATGTAATTAATGAAAATATCTAATAATAATAAAAAAACAAAAATGAGGTAAGACAGAAGAAGTAAGATGTAAGTAGTAAGATGTAAGAAGATGTAAGAAGTAAGATAGAAGTAGTAAGATGTAAGAAGTAAGATGTAAGTAGTAAGATGTAAGAAATAAGATGTAAGAAGTAAGATTACAAGTTTCCTGAATAAACTGCTTGGAGAAGGGTTCATGGTGGCCTCCTTATTTCACTGATCAGTGAGGCGGCAACATGATGGGGCTTGGGGCATTGTCCTTATGTGACTTATGGCCACAGAATTATGGAGAACTGTGGCCTCGTGTCAGGGGTCTGGTTTTTAGGAGCATGACAAAATGCCTACTGTGCCTTGCAGGATCATCTGCTGGATCACCAGGGTTTTAAACCTAGCCCAACCAGAAACCAGGGTGCCTTTAACAATTCCACATAAGTCAAATAAACCCTTTCCTCCCTATCTTGCTTTTGTTCAGAGTGTTTCATGATAGCATCAGCAACCCAAACTAGGAAACTTCCCATGCCTCTTTTTGTGATCACTTGTGCACAAACTCATTTTAGAAGCTCATAGAATAGTTATCTTTGTAAGCCTTGATAGTTGTCTGTTAGTTTTCTAATGTCAGTCAAGGCCCAAAGAAGCTCCTGGGAGAGAGAATAATAAGAGAGAGAAGAAAAGTACAAGGAAGATAAAAGCAAGGAAAAGTCTATGTGGGGTTAAAGAGGTGGATCAGAGTTTAAAAGCACTGAATGTTCTTGCAAAGGACCCAAGTTCGGTTCCCGCAACCAACATAGTGGCCCACAAACATCTATAACTCCAATTCCAGGGGAATTCAATAACCTTTTCTAGCCTCCATGTATCTGAATTCATGTGGTACACAGAAATACACTGAGACACACACACATACTCATAACATAAAATAAATGAGTACATCTTTTTAAAAGTATAATAAAAAATAAAGCCAAAGCAAGAAAACCTTGAGCACCCTTGTCTCTCATTTTATAAGAAATGATGACCAGCACATCAATGAGTGTTTTACATATTGTAAGTCCTTGGCAATGGCCTCCCCAAATATAGCAAGAAAATAAAATGCTGTGGTCTTTCCCCCTCTAAAGGCCTCAGGCTACTGAAGTAGTAAGTTAAAACAAACATCTAAAGGGTAGGATTTCTATTATTGAAATTTAGTCAGGGAAAGGGAAACTATAAATCATTATGAAAATTTTCTCAAACAATACATTCCTAATCTCTGCCCAGACACACCCTTAACAAGGAATTCATGCAAAAAAATATGCCAGCAACCAATTTCAGAGCTGAGATATACCTGGTTCTTGCTCCAAAGTATGCTGGTGAGATGGTTTGATCTCTTCAGCTATTCACATGTTTTCATGTCCTGCCCACCAGCATGGGAATACTCAGTTACTTGCAAGTGTTAGGCCTTGGGCTAGCCTCAGTGAATATGAAAGTGAGTAACACTGAGCAATATTTAAATAGCTGATGAACTTAGTTTAACTTTGGCATTTATTTAGTCAGCAATGTGTTATTCCAGAAATAGCTAAGTCAAATATTTTTACTATCTGAATATCTGGTGATTAACTTCAGAGACTTGATGTTCTAAGTATGGATACAAGAGCTGAAAGGTCAGTTGGAAAGATGAATCCTAAAGGCCTAACATCCTGACTGATCAATGACCTCAATCAAAATTCCATGTCTTCTTATAGGAACCACTGACGTATGCCTACCCACATAACCTGTTATATTTATTATCTGATTCCATTTCTAAAAAAACAATCTCTTTTTATATTTAATTTTGAAATATATCAGGTCAAACAGAGTACAGAGAAATTAAAGAGCAAAAGAAAGAGTTCATTAGAACAGTTATATGGGGTGAGTTCACTGGTCCAGCTCACCCAGCCAGATTTTGAAGTTATCATGATCATCTTCCATGAGGTATACCTCAAAGATTAGGCAACATCTGACAAGAATGTTGCCTTCTGCCAGGAATGGGGTTTGTAAAAATAAGTTTTGTCAGAGCACTTCTTATTGAAGTGACTTATTCAGGAAAGACTAGGTGGGGGAGTAGATGCTAGCTGGAGCATATGATCTATAATCCAAGCAAGAAACCAGATTCACCCTGATCCTACACAAAAGCTCTGAAGCACAGACTGATCAGTGATTGTTCACGGTTTACAATATGGATGGTAGGGCATAAAGATTGCACACATTTTTCTCAACATAGCTGGGCAGTTAGAGAAAAAAGAAGCTTGTTAGTTTTCAGCCATTCTTACAGCTGGAATATGCAAAGACAAGGGAAAGTAATCCAAATTAGGCATCAACAACAACCGACACATACCTCATCACATAAGATCTTTTCTTCTGAAAATCATGGATGGGCAAACTTTTCTATGTAAAGAGCCAGACAGTAAATAGCTTCAGTTTTTACATGCCAAATGGTCTCCATTACAACCATTCAATCCTTGTTATAACATAAAAGCAACAATGAACAATTTATTATAATTTCAAAAGGCTGTATCCTAAGAGCAGGCAGATTGTACTTATCATCTTTAAATAGAGGGCCAAGGATAGACACATCTAAAGAGTCCCAACAAGATGTGTTTCACCCATCAAGGACCTATCATTATCTAGGCTTTAGTCTCATCCTGTAAATTGTTCTGAGAAGTTGTTAAAACTGTGAGAAATATCTTTCTACTCAGTCCATGGCTTTGCCCTCTCTAACTTGAGATTTCTGGGGAAATTACCATTTCTTTTGGTTTTATTGTTTCAACAGTCTGATAGTCAGATTGAGGGATATGTGGCTCTTTAGAATATTTTTGTCAGGTCCATTTCATGGCCACATTAGAGAACCATTTACGTGGCTTCTTGAGGTACAGACTGTTAGTCCAAGTTCAGTATCACCTTCAATTTTTTCTGTACTATAATCAGGGAAATAATGTCTGGCACAGAACACATGGCAAGGGGTTCCCAGACCTTGACTCTGGGGAATCAATGTGAACTAGAGTCTTCTGAGATTATGTCTAATTCGGTAACCTTGAGGTACTAACTTCTGTAATTTCAGTCTCACCTTCTTCTTGCCTACCTGGAACTTCAGCACGCAACTTACAATTTTGGACACATAGTGCACTATTAGAGTAGCATTGAAGACCTATTAAGGGAAATGCTTTCTGTCTAAGAGAATGGAATCTGAGCTCTGCATGGACACCTAATATTACAGTTGGACCAAGTCAATAACTTAGTTAAGGTGTTATGGGGAGTTCAAGAGAGATAATCACTCAGGCACTGTGTACAGCCAATTGAAAGTCCTTTTTTTTTTAAATATTTTCTTTATTTACATGTAAATTTCTCCTTTCACAGTTTCCCCTCCAC
>NC_045030.1:13159051-13172680 GCF_008632895.1 Mastomys coucha
ATCTCCTGAGAGGCTCTGACAGTATCTGACTAATACAGATGTAGAGACTCACAGCCATCCATTGAACTGAGTACGCGGTCCCCAGTGAAGAAGTTAGAGAAAGGACCAATGGAGCTGAGGGGTTTGCAGCCCCTTAGGACGAACAGCAATATGAACTAACTAGTACCCTCAGAGCTCCCAGGGTCTCAACCACCAACCAATTGAAAGTCTTTATTCCAGATAGGTAGAATAATTATTCCTTTCATAAAATACTATAATTTTCATTCCTCAAATTTCTGTGCCCAGAAGAGTCCCTACAAGCTTAGCAGTAATGAAGTTCATCTGGGTTTGCCTAGCTTTCAGAGTCCAGAAAGATAAGACATTCCTTTTTCTTTTCTTTTTTTTTTCTGTCTTTTTCCAATTCTGGCCAGGACCTAAGTATGCTTTTTATGATATATTGTACTTTCTTGCTCTTTGTCTAAAACCACCCTCCCTACTATGTGGCTGCCTGCTGCTCTATGGTGGACCTCCATACCTATAATTCAACCAGAATGGTGTTTTCTTCTTTCCTCCATCCTCCTTTTCCAGACACCTACTGAGATTTACAGCTTCTGCCATGGGGGTTTTTCCTTTAAGCTCCAATAAAACTGTCATTAGGCTGGCATGGTGGTACATGCCTTTAAACCCAGTACTGGACAGTCAGCAGCAAATGGAGCTGTATGAGCTTGAGGCTAGCCTGGTCACATAGCAAAATCTAAGCCATCCAGGGGTTGTGTAGTAAACAAAAGTTGTAATCTATCTTATATTTGAGTCCATTCTTAAATTATTTTAAATTGATTTACTAATGAGACTAGGAACTCAAGAGGGGAACCCAATTTCCCTGGTATCATCTAGTGACTTCAAATGGATCCTCCAAAATTCTAGTAACAGGGGTGGCTGATCTCTCTCTCTCTCTCTCTCTCTCTCTCTCTCTCTCTCTCTCTCTCTCTCTCTCTGATTAGCTTATTTGTTGGGTCTAAGAATTAAATTCGCACAAAATAGATCATGAGCAGAAAAGCATAACTTTTACTTTACATGAACATAGTAATGCCCACAAGACAGTTAAGTACCAAATAAATAGTCAAGGCAAAAAGTTCTTACATCTTTTATACAAGAACAATGAATTTGTTAAGAGAATAGTTCTGATATGGAGCAGCAAATTCTAGAGGCATATAAAACTATTATATGGTAAGAGTTTATTTACACAAACTCATTACAGCAGCAGTTCTTCATAACAGATAAGGAGCTGTCTATTTAACTTAGTACACAAAATACTTATTTTTCACAGGAATTTTATGGTTTCTATGGATAAAAATAGGGGGCATTCATTCAAACCATCTTTTTAGCATCTGTAACTTTCCAGGTACCTTGAAAGGAAAGAAAAATTAATGTGAGAAAGGGATATTTGGACATAGTAGGTACTCAACTCTTACATGCTACATGTCTGGTAATGTGTTAGGTACTAAATGATAGAACAAAGAAATCAAACTATCTTTACCTTCAGATAAATTCCTGAAAGTTAACTTTGAAAAACCCAGAAGAGCCATCCCTAAACTTTGATCCTATAATTATGAGAAACAAAGTACAGGATAAAATGTCTTACAGCCAAAATGTGTGGCATTGTTACAAATAAGGTCTTAGCATGTAGTTATGGTGGGTAAACAAGACATTGTCTATAGTCTTTGTTGTTTTCAGACCTCCTTATCCAGTAATTCAATGGAAAATATCTCATTCCTTATATGAAAATTTTCATTTAATAACCCATGACTTCTGGAAGTAACATTGTACATACATACAAGGTAATCCCATTCAAATTCTTTTTTAAGTTTTATTTTAAAATAAGCTTACTAACTAATAGGTTTTCATAAGGCTTTTTCATAGGTCCTTTGTACACAGAACAGATCTAATTCTAACTTTTGGTCACATAATTCACAATTGCCATAAATAATATAAAACATCTTGAAGTGTCTCTAAGGAATCTAGTGAAAGACTTGTTTGATAAAAACTTCAAGACATCAGTATGATTAGCATAGTAAAAACTGGCCATCCTACCAAAATGACCTACAGATTTGATAAATACACATACACACATACCAAAACAAAACAAATAAACAAAAAACCAGGATAGCTAAAACAATTATGAATAATAATAGAACTTCCGGAGGTCTCACAGTCCCTGATTAGCTTTGTAGTAAGCTATAGAAATAAAGTCATCTAAAAAAACACATGGTATCAGGGTAAAAACAGACAAGTTGATCACCGGAATTATATAAGAAACTCAGATAAACCATAAACTTAAGGTCATCTGATTTTTTTAGATTTTTTTTTTTACTAAGATGCCAAAAATACAGGAAAAATTATAGCATTTTTAAATGGTGCCCACGAAACTGGATGGGTTCTTGTAGAAGAATGCAAATGGATGTATACTTGTCACCCTGCACAAAACTCCACTCCAAATGGATCAAAGACCTCAAAATAAAACCAGATATACTAAAGGTGACAGAAGAGAAAAGTGGGGAATAGTCTTGAACTTATTGGCACAGGAGAAGACTTTCTGAATAGAAAATTTATATTTCAGGCACTAAGATCAACACTTAATAAATGCGACCTCATGAAACTGAGAAGTGTCTGCACTACAAAAGGACACTATCATTCAGACAAAGCAGCAGCCTATAGAATGGAAAAAGATGTTTTTTCCCAATTCCACATGTGATAAAGGGATAATATCCAAAATATATAAAGAATTAAAAATACTAGATATTAAGAAAAGAAATGAACCAATTAAAAATAGCTTATCAATCTAAGCAGTATTCTCAATCCAGTAAACTCAAATGGCTGAGAAACACAGAAAGTTTCAACATTCTTAGCCTTCAGGGGAGTGCATATCAAAACTACTTTGAGATTCCATCTTAAACCTGTCAAAATGGTTAAGATCAATAAAGGAAGTAACAGCTCATGATGGCAAGGATGTGGAGCAAAGGGAACACTCCTCCTTTGCTAGTGGGAGTGCAAACTCATACTACTACTATGGAAATCACTGTGGCATTCCTCAGAAAGTTCTACACAGATCTACTTCAAGATCCAACTCTTGGACATATACCCAAAGGACATTTCATCCTACCACAATGACACTTGCTCAATTATGTTCATTGCTGCTTTATTCATAATAGCCAGAAATTAGAAACAATGTAGATATGCCTCATCAGATAAATGGATAAAGAAATCTGGAAATTTATACAGTAGAATATTAGTCCTGAAACATAGAAAATGTACTTTAAGCTTTTCTAAATGGCCCAAAGAAGGGCAGAATACTTAACAAAGATGATGAAACACAAAGTGAAGATGTCACTTTCAAGGCTGAAATGATGGAGATCACTTTCAGGAAAAAAGATAGTCAGAATGTTAAAGCTTGCATTTAATTTTCAAACTAGGTTAGCCTACAGTAGGTAGCAGGTTACTTTTGAAAAAAAATCAATGAAGGGGCTTGTTTGACTCTAAAACTTCAATACAGATATAAGTTAAGGCAGAAACTCAGAAAATACATCAAACACAACTACAGGTTTTAGTAACATATCTCTTAATAACAACCTTAAATGTAAATGGTTTTAATTCACAAAAAAAGGTATACAAACTCCCTTATTTGATTAAAAAAAGAAAAAACTTGATTCAACTATTTGTTCCCAAGAAATACACCTCACTGATAAAGATACTCACAGATTGGAAGCTAAATTATGTAAAGCTATCAAGCTGGTGTAGCTGTTCTAATAACTGATAAAGTAGGTTTCAAATGAAAATTAGACTAGATTAAAAAAAGAGCACTACACATTAATAAGAAGAACAATTCATTGGGATGTAATAATTTTAAATATATGAACCTAATTTTAGAGCTTCCAATTTCATTTTATAAAAAACAAAACAATGGACATAGATGATTAGATAGGTTCTGATATAATAATAGTGGGTGACTTTAACATTCCACTCTCATCATAAATAGGTCCTTAAATCTGAAAATCAACAAAGAAACCTCAGAGCAAAACTACAAAATAGATCACATGAACTTAACAGATATGTACAGAATATTCCAACCAAATACAGAATATACATTCTTTTACATGAAGCCTTCTCTAGAATACTCTATATTATTGACAAAATATCAAATTTTAACAAATACAAATAATATAAGTTATATTCTATAATCTATTATATATCAGATCATAGTGCAATAAAACTGAAAGTCAATAGCAAGAAAAACTACAAAAACTACATGAACTACACATGGAGAGTGACTAATACATCCTCAAATAATCAGTGGGCCATTGAAGGAGAGAACTAAAACTTTCTTAGACTCAAATGAAAATGAAAGCACAACTTACCACAACATTTGAGATAGGGATAAAACAATTCTAACAGGAAAGTTTACAGCTATGAGTACATTCATTAAAAAACCAACAGAACTTACATTCAAATAACCTAAAATGTATGCATGATAAAATAATCCAAATGAAAAACAATAGATTGCAAGGAATAGTAGCAATTTAAAATCAACCAAATAGAGACTAAGTAATAGTACATACAATCAGCACATATTATTTTTATGGGAGGGATTGATAAACCCTGACTAAACTAACCAAAAGAAAGAGAAGATCCACTCTGATGAAGTGAGTGATGAAGAAGGTAGAGGTGCTGCTGAGTCCAATGGAATCATGAGAATAAAGATGGAATACTTTGAAAACTTGTATTCTGAAATAGTGGAAAATCTGGAAGTGATAGAAAAAATTTTAAATACATAAGCCCTATCAAAATTAATCATTATGATACATATTCCTTAAACAGAATTGTGACAATCAAGAAGATGAAGCCATGATAAAAAGTCTGTCAGACCTTACTTACTCCTTTGGCCACTGCATAGACATGTACAGGCATACATAACAACACATATACTATAAACACACACACACACACACACTTTCCTTTTGAGCAGTAAAAAGCGTAAGACCAAACAGAACCACATCTGCAGTGTACAAAACCTTTGAAGACATCAGTATTTATCAAACTGTTTCATGAACTAGAAAAGGAAGAAGCATTACCGAACTCGTTCTATGAAGTACAGTTACCTTCATAAAAAGAAACTGGATAAATGGTAAAATGAAAACTATAAATTAATTTCCCTGGTAAACACAGAGGCAAAAATTCATATTACAATTCTGGAAAATGGAATTCAAGACTGCATTAAGAAAATTATACACATTGATCAAGTTGGTTTTATTCGAAGGAGGCAAGTTTGGTTCAACACATACTAATCAATTGATTGTAACAGCATGTATAATTAACCCCAAAATACATAATCATCTCAACTGATGGAGAAAGGTCATTGATGACAAGTGCAACATCCTTTCATAATAAAATCATTAAAGAAATGAAGAATGGAAGGAATCTATCTGACATATATATGTGACAAACCTATAGCCAACATTATATTTAAATTGGTGAAATGGAAAGCATTTTCTTCTAAAATCTGGAATGATGGTACAATGAGTCAAGAAAGAGAAATAAAAAACATATAAATAGAAACAAAAGAAGCTGAATATCATAATTGTCAGATATTATGCCTTGTACTAGAAAGACTCTAATGACCTTAACTAGAAAACTATTAGAATGGATATATGCTTTCAACAAAATAACAGGTCACAAAATCAACATACAAAAATCAATAGTGTTTTTAGTATATCAATACTGAACTTACTGAGAAAAAATAAGGAAAGCAGGGAAATCCTACCTATAAAAAGTTCAAACATAAATAATTTAACTAGGAATAGGCCTAACCAAGAGAATGAAAGACTTCTACAATGAAGAACTTAAGATCCTGAAAAAAGAAATTCAAAAATACATTAGATGATGCAAAGATCTCTCATGCTCATTGATGGGCAGAATTAATACTATGAAAGTGGCTATGTTAATAAAAGTGATTTACAGATTCAATGCAATCTCCATTCAAGTCTCAATGACATTCTTCACAGAACTAAGAAAAAACAATCCTAAAATGTATATAGAAGCACAAAAGTTTCCACATAACCAAGGCAATCTTTAGCAGGAATTACAAAGCTAGAGGTATCACAACACCAAATTTAAATTATGTTAGATAGTCATAGTAACAAAACCACCATGGTTCTGGCACAAACAGACCAATGGAATAAAATAAATAACCCAGAAATAAGCACACACAAAAACAGTCATCTAATTTTTGACAAAATTATGTTTTCTTTTCCCCTTGTTGTGAACAAATATTTTCCGGTTTTGTTTTTTCTAGTTGACACAAGCTAAAATAATTTGGGAAGAAAGGGTTTTTTTTCCACTTATGGTTCAAGAGTACAGTCCATTGTGAGAAAGGGAAGCAAAGGCAGCAGGATCTTGAAGGTCACACCTCGTTCAAAATCAGGAAGCAGAGCGTAACAGATGTATGCTAGTGTTCAGCTCACTTTATATAACCCAGTGTTCTCACCAGGGAATGGTCCTGCCTACACTTAAGACTGGTCTTCACTCATCAATCATACTAATAGTGACAAAAACATCACAGGTATGTCAAGAGGCTAAATAATCTCTCAATGGCAGCATGTTTCCTGTTATTACAGATCTCGTCAAGTTTACTATGAAGACTAACAACCACAGTATTAGAAACATACATGGGGTACTGGGTTTCCATGTATAGAATGATCCCATCTTTTAATCCTGCACTAAAATTAAATCAAAATGGATCAAAAACTTTAAAGTAAAATCTGTAAGTTTGAAATTGCTAGAGGAAAACATGGGACAAATATTTCAAGATAAAAGTATAAGCAAAGACTTTGGAAACAACCACCAGAATAATGAGACAGCCCACAGAATACGACAAACGTCATTGGTAACTGCACATCAGCCAAGGGATCAATATGTTGAATATGCAAATAATTGCAAAACTTAAATACCAGAAAAATCAGGGTGCTGGGGAGATGTCTCAGTCAGTAAAATACTTGCTGCACAAATGTGAAGATGCAAATTTGGATCATCTACATAAGCCTGGGTACTGTGACACAAATCTGTAATTACAGAACTAGAAAGGTGGACAGGTAGATTTCTGGAGCTTATTGATGAGCAAGATTCCTGTCTCAAAAGATAAGGTGGAGTGTGATAACAGAAGACACTGAATATCAACATCTGGCCTCCACACACGTACACACAATATGAACTTCTCTCTCTCTCTCTCTCTCTCTCTCTCTCTCTCTCTCTCTCTCTCTCTCTCTCTCTCTCTCTCTCTCTCTCTCTCTCTCCTTCACACACACACACACACACACACACACACAATCTTTCAGTCAATAAATTACTAATAAATTGAAAAGACAGTTCAGAGAAGAAGAAATATAAACAGCCAGTAAGCACTATAAAAAGCATTGAAAATGTTTATCCATCAAAGAAATCCAAATTAAAATTGTTTGAAGATTCCATTTCACCCCACTCAGAATGACTGTCAAAAAAAATGCAAAGAAACAAAAAGCAACAACAAAAAACAAAAGAAAAAATCAAGGTCAGGTGTGGTGACCCTTAGAGGAAAGAGAGAGGTAGGCAGATTTCTTTGAGTACAAGCCTAGTCTGCATTACTTAATGAATTCTGGGCCAATCAGTGAGACATTGTCTTTAAAATGACCAAAAAACAAAACAGAACAGAACAGAACAGAACAAAACAGTAGGCCAGGCACAGTATCACCCACCTTTAATCCCAGCATTAGGGAGGCAGCGTCAGGTAGATATATGAGTTTGAGGCCAGACTGGTCTACAAGGTGAGTTCCGGAACAGTCAAAGGTACATAGAGAAACCCTGTCTCTGTCTCTGTGTCTCTGTCTCTGTTTCTCTCTCTCTCTCAAAAAAAAAAGCAGGCCTAGAGATATGACTCAGTAATTACAGTAATTAGTAGTCTGTACTGCCCTTGCAGAAGACCCAAGTTCAGTTCCCAGCACCCGAACTGACTGCTATGTTACAACTGCCAGCAATTCCAGCTCTGGGGATTCTGACACCTCTGGCCTCCATGGGCACTATCACAGATATGAACTCACCTACACAGATACATACATATACACATTCCTATACACGTAATTTAAATTGTTTTAAAGGAAAACAAAGGAGAGCAAATGCTGATGACAATGTAGCGAAAGAGGAACACTTATTGACTGCCACTGAGAATATAAACTGGTGCGTTCACTGTGGAATTTATTATAGAGGTTCCTCAGAAAATTAAAAATACAACTGTCAGGAGATCCAAGCATAGCACAAATGAGCATACACCCAAAGAATTCTCTATCCTACCACAGAAAAACGTGCATCCCCATGCTTGTACCTGCATCATTCATAACAACCAGAAATTCAGCTGTTCTAAATGTCCATCAGCATACAAATGCATAAAGAAAACGACAAAATCTTATACAACCATAAAGAAAAACGAAATCATGCTATATGCAGGAAAATGGATAGAAGCCAAAAATTATTATGTTGAGCTAAAATAGCCAAATACAAAAATATAAATGGTATATTTTTCTCTTATACTCAGAACTGGATTGTGTGTGTGTGTGTGTGTGTGTGTGTGTGTGTGTGTGTTGTTCCTGAAACTAGAAAGGGTATCATGAGTGGGAAGAATATGATTTTAAAGGAGAGGAGAAAGAAGCCAGAAATGGAATACATCTGTAATAAAGGAAAGAATAAGTTATTTATAGAAAGGGCGGGAGAGACAGAGGAGGGCAGTGGGGGAGTAAAATGAATGAGAACAAAGTATAATAATCTATATGTATGAAACTGCCATAATGAAACACATTACTTTGTGTGTTAGAGTACAATGCTAATTTTAAAGAAAGAAAGCTTGTGACATATCAAAAGAAAAAGCTCAATATGGTTGAGGAAAGGGATGTATACCAATGCAAAATATAAGCTGTACCCACATCAGAGCTCTGCACCAAGTGGTCCACACCAAAAGCAAATTGATCCCTCCTTTGTGTAATCACTATACTGTAGCACTGCACAATAGTACTTGGGAAGAGGTTTTATGCCCTTCTTTGTGTGAAGAGACCATGATAGTCATTCCTAAGGAGCTGATAGATCATACTTACTCATCCCAGCAACACAGCAAAGATAGGAAGATTAGAGAGGATACATCTATCCACAATTGGAGGAATTTAAAATATGGGGAAAGGTCTGACATCTAAATAATGACATTGTTGAATAATTATACTGTGGAATTTCACACTGAAGCATCAACTGTATAAGGTCATCAATTTTTTTTCCTATTCTGAACATATAAATTTGACTTGATAAGTTAAAGTAAAGCAGACTTCTCCTCTCCTGGCAGTATCCAGGATAATAAAGAGAATGTAATATTGGATTCCTTCCCTCTAAAATTCAGTAATTCCATTATATGAAATCAATATTATATTAGATATAGTTGCTCCTTTGAGGAAAATTACATGAAAATTAGCAATAATGCCATTTTAAAAGAACAATTCTTTTCAACCCTTCTCTTTCCAACAGGATTAATGACTCATGCATTTCATGGCAAACTCAGCTCAATCAATTTGCTGAGGCATCTGGCCTAGACTCTAAAGGTCACACTCTACTACCTGGTGGAACCCAGATACTCATGTTTCTCCCATACTTTAGTGTTCTGGCTTCTGCTGCAATTGTGGGTCCCAGAACCCTGACTAGGCAATGATAAAAGGACAGACACTTATATAGAAACACTGGAATCTGGTGGCCTTGGATGCCTCAGATGGAGAAGCTACAACACACCAGAATCTTGGTATAATTCTTGTATGCTTTTGAATAGGGAGATAGGGTTATTGCATTCAACTAAACAAAAAGGTGAGGTTATTGCACACAGATAAACAAGAAGACAGGTTTAACTGATGTCATTTGGAATAGTCTCTCTAGGGGTGGTAACATTTTGAGGAGGAAAACTATGGTAAACATTTTCTGCATACACTGTTAATGTCTGCACTCAGACAAGAGGAAGGCATTGCCACCCCTCACTGGAGGAAGGCATGACCACTCCCATAGGGTTGAAGCATTGGAGTCCTTGACATGGCTGTGCTCATGTCAATAACACACATCCTCTCTGGACTTTACTCTTTCCCTACACATGATGATACCAGTTCAAATCCCATGACTTCTGCCTCAATTTCATATTCTTACATATTGCCTACAGAAGTCCTACCTATGGTATGTTTGATACTTTGGAGATGTTACTATGTTTAAGTCCCCTGTAACCTGTAAATTTCACTGCTTTCTCCATCTGAATGATGTAGAAACACAGGTTTAGACTATCACATAATTTGTGTTAGTCCTAGCCTCATTAACTTAAATGGATGCTGCTCTTAAGCAGACAGCCAATGTCACCTTCATGCCCTTGTGAGCTACCCACCAGAGTCAAATTAGTTTCTGCTAAAGCCACATGGTTAGCATTCCACCACAAGTGAATAAAGATTATAAAAATGAAGCAAGTAGAGGAGGTATGGGACTATGAAACTGTCACCTTGGATTTTTGCACATGTATAAACTGACAGCCTGACCCACTCCATGGTATGGTTAAGAGGAAGGTTCTGTAGATATGAGATAGAGAACAGCCAGAGGTATCTAGAAGAGTTCAGGGCAGAGAAAGAAAGCAGACATAACAAGACCTGTAGACTGGATCTGGCCAGAGATATCTACAAGAGAAAAGAAAATAGCAGGAGAGAGACAATAGAGAGAAGCATGAGGGGAGGTGGGGATAGGGGGAGGGGTGTTATAAGGAAAATGGGTAGTTAAAAGGAGGGAAACTGTGAGGTGGAGGGAGCTTAGGGTAGGGGAAGCATTGACAAGAGGACTTTGAAATGTGTAACAGATATTTGTGGTACTGAGGATGCCAGCATGAGATTTGATATACTAATAAACACTACAGGCATCCATTTGTTCCTTCTGCCAGAGGTAAGGAAAGTAATTCCTTTTGGTAAATGAGAACCACTTTCACAATGAGAACCTGAGGAATGCTGGCTTCTATCAAAATGCCAGAAATTCTTCTACAGTACAGCTTGCACTCATTTCTGGATATTTGGACTGCCATTTAGAATAGATTTTTGGTAATTAATGTTTCCTTTGGACCTGACAGCACACACTTGGTTTCGTGAAAATTTAGCTGAGTATGTTGTTCACCCTTCTAAGAAGCACTGAAGCATCCAGATTTTGGTCTTCCTTCTTGGGCTTCATATCATATCGTCTGTGAATTGAATGTTGGATATTCCTAATGCTTGGGCTAATATCCACTTATCAGAGAGTGCACACCATGCATGTCCTTTTGCATCTGGGTTACCTCACTCAGGATGATATTTTCTAATTCCATCCACTTGCCTAAGAATTTCATGAAGTCATTGTTTTTAATAGCTGAGTAGTATTCCATTGTGTAAATGTACCACATTTTCTGTATCCATTCCTCTGTTGAGGGACATCTAGGTTGTTTCCAGCATCTGGCTATTGTAAATATGGTTGCTATGAACATAGTGGAGCATGTGTCCTTATTACATATTGGAGCATCTTCTGGATATATACCCAGGAGTGGTATGGAGACAAAGGATGGAACAGAGACTGAAGGAAAGGCCATCCAGAGACTGCACAACCTTAAGATCCATCCCATATACATCCACCAAAACCAGACACTATTGTGGATACTGGGAAGTGCTTGTTGATGGAAGACTGATATGGCTGTCTCCTGAGAGGCTCTGCCAGAGCCTGACAAATACAGAGGTGGCCAACCATTGGACTGAATACAGGGTCCCTGATAGAGGAGTTGGAGAAGGGACTAAAGGAGCTGAAGGAGTTTTCAACCCCATGGAGGGAGCAACAGTGTCAACTGGCTGGATGCCCCCCACCCCCAGACCCAGGAACTCATGGGGACTGAACCACCAAGAATACACATGGAGGAACCCATGGCTCCGGCCACATATGTAGCAGGGGATTGCCTTGTTGGACATCAGTGGGAGGAACAGCCCTTGGGCCTGAGAATATTCAATGCCCCACTGTAGGGGAAAGCCAGGGAGGGGATACTGGAATGGGTTGGGGGGAACACCCTCATAGATACAGGGGAAGGGGGGATGAGATAGGGGGGTTCTGAAGGGGAGAGCTGGAAAGGGGAAAACATTTGAAATGTAAATAAATAAAATATTCAATAAAAAAAAGAAAAGAAAAAATTTAGCTGAATGTGCTGTCACAGGTAATTGGTAGGGAATTTGGAATCAAAATTCATGATAAGCTGGAAAGAATGGAGAAAATTAACCCAAGGAATTGGTAGAAACAGAAATGGGGTATTAGCATATTTTTATGAAAGAGTATATTGGAAAGGGGAGCATATGAGAGAAATCATCACAAGGTTGCTAAAAAGAAATGGCCTAGTTTTCACTTAGGTGTCTTTGGAGATACTAAGTCATTTAGAAAAGAATTCTGAAGGCACAGCCATTCAGCTCCTTGATATTCAATTTCTTTTCTAAAGCACTATGACTGCCATATGTTGTCATTCATTTATGAACCCAGAGTTCACAGGACAGGGCATTTGCTTAAGTCAAATTGAGAATGCTTATAGCCTTAAGGATTCACTAGTGTGTTTCTGCTGGCTCCTCTCCTGAAAACAGACAAATCATTGCTCTATCTGCTGGACCATTGGGGGATGGGGGATGTTGCCTGAATTTTGAGAGTCCTCCTAAAACTCCTTGCCCTCAAGCAAGATAGGAAGGACACTAGTGAGCTCACCACTGTATAAACTCATGACATGACCCCTCCATGGTATGGTTGGGGAGAAAGTTTATATTGTAGATTTGAAGGAGAGAACAAACAGAGGCATCTGGAAGAGTCCAGAGCAGAGAGAAAGAAAAGTAGTCTGTACATGGCCAGTAGACTGGACCTGGCCATGAGAGAAGCAGAGAGGTGGGTGGTTATAAGCAGAATGACTAGCTACTTAGCTGCAGGGGAAGGAAGCCCAAAAATTGGAGGGACTTTAGGGTAAGAGAGGAGGAGAGAAAAGCTAAGATGCTAGGTGGCATGGGCATTGAGATGTGTAATGTGCACTAGTGATACTGAAGGAAACTAGAGACCAGCATGAGTTAGGGACCACAAATAGACATTTGCTCCTTCTGGGGGGTTTTGTTTATTGTTTTTGTTTGTTTGTTTGTTTGTTTTTAATTTGAGAAAATGAGATTTTCATTGGACTGACAAACACCAGAAGGATTGAAAACCCTAGATCACAGCCCAAAATTTTGTCCATAGTGTGAAAACACTCTCTGCTCCAGTTGACCTCTGACTCAATCATTACCTTGGATGGAACAGAGACTTTTGTATAAATCCTAAAGTCACAGCCATCCTACTACTTTAGTTTTGACAAATAGTGATGGTGTCCAACTGCCTTCTAAGTATCTATATCTATACCCATAGATAAGGCTGCTACTTTTAGTCTAAGAGAAGCTTCTGTTTGCTGTGGGCAAGAGTAAATGCAGAGACTCATTACTAGTTGTACTGGCTGGTTTTGTGTGTCAACTTGACACAGGCTGGAGTTATCACAGACAAGGGAGCTTCAGT
>NC_045030.1:13172726-13180361 GCF_008632895.1 Mastomys coucha
TTTCCTCCCCAACTTGCTTCATGGTCATGATGTTTGTGCAGGAATAGAAACCCTGACTAAGACACTAGTCAACATATTGGGAATAAATGACTTTTGAATGCTCATCCCTAAATGGGACATCTATCTCATGCCCTCCAAGGCCTAGAGAATGTAGAACAAGAAGAAAAAACCGTAAGAACTGGAGGATGAAAAAGAATGCTGTAATATGCTGTCTTCTGCATCTGACACGAGTGCTACACCCATGAACTCCTAGCAGAAATGGGTATTTGCAGAAGACATACAAAAGATTTGGAACATTGACATTCTATCATGAATAGGGAAGGAGCATTTAATCTCGTTGAGGAGAAAATGATTGCTAGGGAAGGAGCATTAATTTCCCTCAGTGATGTTGCCACTGGTACATTGCTTCCCCCTAAGCAATTAACCTCCATCCATGTTTTTGCAGGCAATCTTAATTAAATGCAGTCAGGCACAAAAACAAAAGGACTAAAAGTGCAAATGAGGAAAAAATGTTCAGTGGAAGACAGAACTAGATGAGAGAGGATGATAGGGAGGAGACTACAATAAAAGAACATTAAATATACATGAAATCATGAAGGAATATTTTTTAATTCAAAAATTAAGGATGAATGAAAATTAGCTGTTCATTTAATGTCACAGAAACTGCTGAAGAAGAACTCCAACCTTTTGCTTCATGACATGATAAATTAAATAATTGGATCATGTTCTCTTGCTCTCTATATGCAGCATATGGTTTTCTGACTTAGTGTTTGTTTTATGGTTTTCTGAAAAATATGGAATGATGATTCACTTCAGACTAAAAGTGGCCTCAGATACTGCTATGGTTAGCTGATTGTCCATCCAATTTCCATCTAGATGATCATTCTCTTTGGCCATACAATATAACAAAACTCATTTATGAATTCTAGGGACTGTGATATGAACACCTTATGAGAAATTATTATTATTATATTTCTGTAACATACATGAAGAAAAATGATAAAATACATGATTCAGCAATAAAATTGGATGCTTCAATATTTAAGCTTGTATAATTGATAGAATAATAGAAAAATTAATAAAGATGTAGAAGACTTGCTAATAAATGTAATTATATATTTATATATTGTTTACATATGTGTAGAATTATCAATTTGACCTCATTGATCTTTAGATCACTTCACCAAATACCATAGTATAACCATATAATTCTCTCCTAATACAAGTCCTTTTGCAAGATAGATCACATTTTAATGCATAATACTAGTGGTCCAATAAGGAAGGCTTGAAATCATTTACTGTAAATTTATATAAATATTCTTTCCAATATTCTTTAATTTTGTGTAGCAGTTATCACAGTTACATTTGCCAGGCAGTGGTGGCACATGCCTTTAATCCCAGGACTTGGGAGGCAGACACAGGCCTGGTCTACAGAAAAACCAAAAAGAAAAAAAAATAATAAATAACAGTTACATTTTAGATACTACAAGGAATCGGAAGATAATTTGAAGTATACAAAAGGATGTGTGCATAGGTTCTAAACCATTTTTTTATGCTCCGTTTATTTTATGTAAAGGTCTTGAGTATCTGTGGATTGTGGTATCTGAAAGCATTCCTGGAGCCAGTCTCCTATGTTACTGGAGGACAGCTCTATTTGTATTCTAACTAACTTCCAAAGCTAAGGCAAAGTTCCCTGAAATGGATGCATATGGGAGTTTTGTCATTTTCCAGCAGGCAAGGAGCATATATATCTCTTCAAATGGTATCAAGTTGATTCAAACCAAGCCTTCACATGTTCATTCATTCAGTTGATTTAGACAGCCAGCTATTTTTGAGTTTCCACAATGTACTAGGCGCTTTCCTAAGCACTCTATAAAACTCAGAAACTGTGAATGAATAAGAGTGAAACATTTTGCATATCTCACAACTGCAAAGTGGAAGAATCTAACATAGGACTAGATTTTTTTCTTTTTCATTAAGTTTTAATTCACTTTACATCCAGATTGCAGCCTCCCTCCCTCCTCTCTCCCCGTCCTACCCCCAATCTCCTTCTCACCCTGAGTACCACCCCTCACCCTGCACACCAAGTCTTATCAGGACTACAGACATCCTCTCCCACTGAGGCCAGACAAGAGAAAAGGGGTCTGTGGACAGACAACAGAGTTCAAATGAGAGACATTTATTTATTTATTTATTTATTTATTTATTTATTTATTTATTTATTTATTCATAATACTTCTTTTCTAGGCTGCAAAGGAATAAAAGGGACATACAGAGACATTTTCAAACATAATGCTTTGGGATACATGCCCACTACCAGCATGGTAAAGCCGCACTAACTAAAATGACCCACAAAGAGTATACATAGATAACTTGACTACATGTGTTCTATGTTGGCTTATTCCTTTACAAAGAAACTCCCCTTTAACCACCATAGGATTTACGTGCTCTTTTCTTACCTGTCTTACTGTCCCAAGCCATTATTAACTGCTTATACTAAAACTATTGTCTCGTGATCTATTTCTGATAGAACATAAACTAGAAAGCCTTCTCACAGTGAAGGTTTTCTCTAAAAACAAGGAACATATACCTTGCCAAAGGTCCCATTCCCCAGGCAAAATTAATACATGCAAATAGATTTTGACTATTTTCTGATTTTTGAATATTTATATAAGTATGATGAGCTATCTTAGGGATGGAACCTATAAGAAAGAAATTATTATAGTCCATTTTCAGTATGCAGTTCACTTAAAGTTCATCTAAGTTATAAATAACAGGAGTTGTCCCATTCTCCTGTAACTGGCAGCTAGAGCCTACTTACCTCAGAAATCTAACAGTTGAAATGTTTCAGGTAGTCTGTTTTGTAACACTAGACCTATGATCAGAAAAGAGAACAGTCTCAAGTCCCAAGTCATTCATTAGATAAGGCTCTTTGTCTTAAATCAATGGTATGGGAAATTCAGGAAGGAGGTGAGTTTTGGCTCATGGAATTAAAAGACAGGTATTTTCATAACCATAGGACTTGAAATGTAGGGTTAATGGGGTTCCACGTCCACTCTGCCACAGTATTCAGCTGTCTGCTCGGTAAGGCAGGACACGGGAAGTTGACTGTGCTTATCCCACACTGTCGCCCAGTGGGTGATGGTCTATGGGAAAGCTGTGGGACACCACTGCTCAGGGGGTGACAGACTGCAGTCTGAGGCTCCAGACAGCCGGAGCTGGCTTGGGGGTCAAGGGCCTGCTGGGAGGCCAGGGCTATCTGGTTCTCAGGCTCTTAAGCACTCAGGTGCGGGTGGATGCTGCAGAAGAGCTAAGAACAGAATAGGGGCCATAGGCTGGATCTAGCTCAGGGCAGAGGTGGATAAAAAGGGGGGGTCCCGCTGGTCCCACGTGGGAGAGAGTCCTTAGCTTGTCAGCAGGCTTGGCTTGGTGGCAGGAGTGGCTGGGAGTGCAGAGAGGCCTTCTAAGGGAGATTAGATGGCAGCTCTTTAAGTGAAAGCCTTCTCCATTGCTCCCCATGGCGGATCCTGATGAAAAGAGGCAGTCCATAGTTTTAAAGCATTTATTGTCATGGTGGAAAGTACATGAGTAAAACAATACCCCACTTCTCAGGATGGGCCTGAGGTTAAATACCTTTGCAGGGAGGAGGGTCTGGGAAGAATTTATTGGCTAAGTCCTCCAGACCTTTAGATACCTCATTAAGATGGATTTCTGTCTTGAGGCTACGTGACCACAGGTCATGTCCTCTACCTGTGGAGGGGCTTGGGGCATTGCCCTTACGTGACTGATGGCCACAAATCTATGGAGGGCTGCGGTCTTATGCCAGAAACTTAGTTCCCTGGGAGTAGGGCAAAATGCCCTCCATCCCTATAGGGTCACTGGGATTTCTAGCCTTAGCTCAACCAGGAACCAGGCTGCTTTCACAGTCCTACATTGAAAAACCAGTCTTGAGCCAGACATTTTTGACTTTTCTCTATGCTGGCATCCCTTTCTACAGAACTATATATTAAAACCTGCTTCATTTTTACTAGTCTCTCAAATTTTATCTTATTTCTCACAGACCCAAGCTTAATAATCAAATTCACTTATGCTTCATATACACCTTATACATAGAGCTTGAAGACAATTGTATACATTTTTAGTGCACCTGGCATTTTGACTATGATATCATATAAGACTAGGCATGGAATTTTCTCTTTAGGTTAGTAGATTGTTACTCAAACTGGACCATTTCCAGTTTTCAGATGAGGGTTGCTCAAACTATACAAGTTCCTCAAACATAACCAGGCTTATGGTCCAACACAGCCCTACTACTTCCTCTATAAATTTAGAACTATCATCCTATATACAGAGGACCTCTTTCAGAATTTTTCTTGAGTTATATGTCCCATCTCTATGCTTTTCTACTTCTTATAAATTCCCCAACTGTCATAATGGAAAGGCTGTTTTATAATTTATGCTTTATTAGCCAGTGATCTCATCTCATTCTAAAATCTATGATGGCTGAAAATATGTCTATCTTGCTTATCATTTGTAAAATTATTATACTTAAAATGAGCATAGTGAGTTGAATAGTGGTTCCCAAAATAATACATCAATGGCCTAATCACCACAATCTATGAATGTTATCCTCTTTTAGAAAAGTGATTTTTGTAGATGTACTTATGTTAAAGATTTTAAGATATGGAGATGAGTGTACTTTATCCAAGGGAGATCAGGTCCAATGTTAAGTATCTTCAGAAGATACTTAACACACAGAGGAATAGTAACATGGTCACAGAGGTAGAACTGGGACACCCACAGACTAAAGAAGGCTTGGGCCCACCAGAAGCTAGAAGAGGCAAGGAACATATTCTCCCATAGAGCTTCCTAAAGGAATCTGACCCTGCCAACATCTTGACTAAGTTCAGACCTCCAGCCCCTTAAACTCTAAGGAAATAAATCCCTGCTGTTTGCCAATGGATAGCATTTGGACATCTGCAGTATGTCTCTTGAACCTCCTGGGAGATTATAGAACCATAGTACTTGAGAGATGATAAATTTCTTGAACACCATTTGGTTCAACTCCCCACCAATACAGGAATCCACTTTCCAGAGATTCTGCCCTGTGGACATTCTGCCTTTTTTTTTTTTTTTTTTTTTTGTGCATTCCTATGAGTGCTGTAACTCTTCATACTATAGCCCTCATCGCTTATGGACAACTTTCACTGTAGAGTTCTCATTTTCACTGAGTACTAATTTTCTTATTAGGGTTTCCATTCCATCATCAAGCTTCTACAGCAGTGTCATAAAAATAAATCCGATTCTTCACTCATAAAACAGAATCTTAAATCCTTGAGGTCACTGGATGCATTCTGCCACTTTATTTTTTTTACCTAACCAAGATTAGCTCCCAGATGCTAAGGTGGTATCTGAATTTCTATATGACTTCCTACTCTAAACACAGTCTTATTCACATCTTTGAAAATAGAATGCAATATACACAGAGCTCAGGTAGAACCTAGTAGAATCAATACCGTCTTTGTTCTGGAATTAAATCTTGTGTCCTTGGACTATATTCACATTATACAAAGTGATGTCAATTGATTGATTTACTGTGACATTCTTGGAAAATAAAACCTAAGTGTAATACAAAATTTCTGTTAAATCTGGTTGGTTTTGGAATCTATAAGTAGTTTTATTTACCTTTGGAAATTGCTTCCTGTTTGTTTCAGCAATTTGTTTCTGGCTGACAAAATACCTTTTAATCCTGCTTTATATGGCATATTTTTATTCATTTGCTGTAGATACCTCTTATACTCATGCTCACTGTGGCTTGACAATTTTCCCAACTCTGTTTTAACTTGTTATTTTATACAGACTCTTAGAACAGTCATACATTCTTATTCCAGCTATTGTTTCTTGCTTTCAGTGCTTATAATATCACAAGCAATTGTTGGCACAGAATTTCCATCCCTGAAATAATTTCTATCTTTGATCTTCTTTTATTCCATTATGTTACAAACTGACAAGTACTTAAAATTATTGAAGCATGTTAAGATGAACATAATTAAATTGTGCCTAGCACTTTATGAGATCTAGAAAGACAAGCAAATTTTTAAAAATATCTTTTAAGTTTATTTTCAATTATATGTATATGTGTGTGGGTTTGTGCACACAAGTGTGCCCACAGAAGCCAGAAAAGAGTGTCAGACCTCTAAGAGCTGGAGTTACAGACAGTTATAAGCCATACAAAAGTACTTGGAACAGAATTCTGATCCTGTGAAAGAGCAGTATGAACTTCACTCAGTATAGGCCATCTCTTCACCACTACCCCAAAGATAGCCAATGTTTTATAAATGTCATCAAAGAGGTATACTAGATATGACCCTGTGGACTTACATGTTTTCTCCTTTTGAGACAGAGTTTTGTTGTCTAGCCCAGGCTGGCCTTGAACTTACTGACTCAGACTCCTGAATTCTGAAACTACAAAATATACTAACATACCCAGTTTATCTTTAAGGTTTCTGCCCTTCCTCCAGCCTTGAGCAGCTAAATGTACCTTAATTGTTTGCCCCAGCCAGCACAGTTAGTACAGTCTTCCACTGACCTAGCTCACCTAGGTGGAAGTCCTCTGCCTTGCCTCACCTGCAATTTCCTACAGGAGTAGACCATCTGCTGAGCTTGCTTTGTAACATAATCCAGCTGAAATAAAGGATGGGGCTGTGAATTTTCCCTATATAAACACAGAGCTGAATATTAAAATTTGAGCCTTGATCAGAAACCCTTGTCTTGGCTTCATCCTTCTTTTGCCAGCCTGTCCCTTTTCATTTCCAGCCTCCCTTTCAGTTACCCAGTTCTCCATGGCTGCTGGACAGATGTTTGCCTTTCTGATCTGTCATCTGTGGTGGAACTGCCATCAAGATGTAGATTTCCATAAAGACTTTCACAAGGAAGACACTTCTATAGTATCTTAAGGTTGAACCCTTAAACACTATAGAAAATATAAAAGCCAAGATGCAGAATAAGGAAGAAATTCTTCCCAATTACCAAAGGCTGACGTTGCTGGTAAGCAGCTGCTATACTTTGACTACGACGTTCAAAAGGAGTCTATCCTTCACCCCCGACTCTTTTCCTCCCCATCCCCTCTCCCACCCAGGTCTCTCCCTCCCTCTGCCTCCGGTGATTATGTTGTTTCTCCCTTGAAGCATCCGCATTTTGGCATTCCTTCTTCTTAAGCTTCATATAGTCTGTTAGTTGTACCATGCATATTCTAAGCTTTTGGGATAATATCCACTTAACAGTGATATTATTTTGGATCTGGGTTACCTCACTCAGGATGATATTTTCTAGTTTCATCCATTTACCTAAAAGGTTCTTGAAGTCTTCATTTTTAATAGCTGAGTAATATTCTATTGTGTAAATGTACCACATTTTCTGTATCTATTCTTCTATTGAGGGGCATCTGGGTTGTTTTGCAGCTTCTGGCTATAATAGATAAGACTTGTATGAACATAGTGGAGTACATGTCCTTGTTATATGTTGGAGCATCTTTTGGGTATATGCCCAGTAGTAGTATAGCTGGGTGTTCAAGTAAAACTATTTCCCAATTTTCTTTTCTTTTCTTTTCTTTTTTTTTTTTTTTTTTTTTTTTTT
>NC_045030.1:13181204-13213179 GCF_008632895.1 Mastomys coucha
AAACCAGAAAAATTTCCCTTGTGCCAACGTGTTCAAGGTTCTTTTCCACTTTCTCTTCTATTAGATTCAGTGTATCTGGTTTGATGTGGAGGTTCGTGATCCACTTGGACTTGAGCTTTGTACAAGGAGATAAGAATGGATCAATTTATATTGTTCTACATGCTGACTGCCAGTTGAACCAACACCATTTATTGAAAATGCTGTCTTTTCCACTGGGTGGTTTTGGCTTCTTTGGCAAAGATAAATGACCATAGGTGTGTGGATTTATTTCTGGGTCTTGAATTCTATTCCATTGATCTACCTGGCTATCTCTGTACCAATTCCATGCAGTTTTTATCACTGTTGCTCTGTAGTAAATCTTCAGGTCAGGGATGGTGATTCCCCCAGAAATTCTTTTGTTATTGAGAAATTGTTTTTGCTATCCTGGGTTTTTGTTACTCCAGATGAATTTGAGAATTGCTCTTTCTATCTCTGTGAAGAAGTGAGTTGGGTTTTCTTGGGGATTGCATTGAATCTGTAGATTGGTTTTGGTAAGATGGCCATTCTTACTATGTTAATTCTACTGATCCATGAGCATGGGAGATCTTTCCATCTTCTAAGGTTTTCTTTGATTTCTTTCTTCAGAGACTTGAAGTTCTTGTCACACAAATCTTTCAGTTGCTTGGTTAGAGTTACAGCAAGATATTTTATATTATTTGTGACTATTGTGAAGGGTTTTGTTTCCCTAATTTCTTTCTCAGCCTGTTTATCCTTTGTGTATAGGAAGGCCTCTGATTTGCTTGAGTTAATTTTATATCCAGCTACTTTGCTGAAGTTGTTTATCAGGTTTAGGAGCTCTCTGGTGGAATTTTTGGGGTCACTTAAGTATACTATCATATCATCTGCAAATAGTGATATTTTGAATTCTTTCCAATTTGTATCCCTTTGATGTCAAGTTGTTGTCTAATTGCTCTAGCTAGAACTTTGAGTATATATTGAATAAACACAGAGCAAGAGTGGGCAGCCTTGTCAAGTCCCTGATTTTAGTGAGATTGCTTCAAGTTTCTCTAAGTTTAATTTGGTACTGGCTATTCATTTGCTGTATATTGCTTTTATTATGTTTAGGTATGTGCCTTGAATTTCTGATATTTCCAAGACTTTCAACATGAAGGGATGCTGTATTTTGTTGAAGGCATTTTCAACATATAATGAGATGATTATGTGATTTTTTTTCTTGAGTTTGTCTATATAGTGGATTACATTGATAGATTTCCATATATTAAACCATCCATGAATCCCTGGGATGAAGCTTACTTGATTGCAGTGAATGATTGTTTTGATGTGTTCTTAAATTCAGTTTGCTAGAATTTTATTGAATATTTTTGAGTTGATATTCATATGGGAAGTTGGTCTAAAGTTCTCTTTCTCCAGTGAGTCTTTGTGTGGTTTATGTATATAAACCAACAATCTAACTGTGTTTAGATTATTGAATTAGGTAATAATCCTTCTGTTTCTATTTTGTGGAATAGCTTGTAAAGTATTGGTATTAGGTCTACTTTGAAGGTCTGATAAAATTTTGCACTAAAACCATCAGGCCCTGGGCTTTTGTTGCTTATTACATGTTTAATGACTGTTTCTGTTTCCTTAAGGGTTATGGGACTGTTTAGATAGTTTATCTGGTCTTGATTTAACTTTGGTACCTGAAAATCATCAGTTTCATCTAGATTTTCAAGTTTTGTTGAGTATAGCCTTTTGTAGTAGGATCTGATGATTTCCTTTAAAATTTCTCAGTTATTGTTTCCTCTTCTTTTTCATTTCTGACTTTGTTCATTTGGATACTGTTTCTGTGCCCTTTAGTTAGTTTAGTTAAGAGCTTATGTATCTTGTTGATTTTCTCAAAGAACAAGCTCTAGTTTTGTTGATTCTTTATAAAGTTCTCCTTGTAATTGGTTGATTTCAGCCCTGAGTTTGATTATTTCCTGCCATCTACTCCTCTTGCATGTGTTTGCTTCTTTTTGTTGTAGAGCTTTCAGATGTGCTGTTAAGTTGATAATGTAGGATCCCTCCAATTTCTTTAAGAAGGTACTCAGTGCTATGAATTTTCCTCTTAGCATAGCTTTCATTGTGTCCCATAAGTTTGGGTATGCTGTGCCTTCATTTTTGTTAAATTCTAGAATGTCTTTTATTTCTTTCTTTATTTCTTCCCTGATCTAGTTATCATTGAATCGAGAGTTATTCTGTTTCCGTGAGTATGTGGGCTTTCTTTTGTTTTTGTTGTTATTGAAGATGAGTCCACTGTGATCTCAGAGAATGCATGGGATTATTTCAATCTTCTTATATCTGTTGAGGCTTGCTTTATGTCCAAATATATGGTACATTTTGGAGAAGGTACCATGAAGTGCTGAGAAGAAGATATATTCTTTTGTTTTAGGGTAAAGTGTTTTATAGAAATCTGTTAAATACTTTTGGTTCATAACTTTTGTTAGCTTCAGTGTATCTCTGTTTAGTTTCAGTTTCCATGATCTGTCCATTGGTGAGAGTGAGGTATTGAAGTCTCCCACTATTATTGTGTTTTGAACCTTAGTAACATTTCTTTTACAAATGTGGGTACCCTTGCATTTGGAGCATAGATGTTCAGAACTTAGAGTTCATCTTGATGGATTTTTCTTCTGATGAGTACCCTCCCCCATCTCTATTGATAATTTTTTGTTGAAAGTCTATTTTATTTATATTTGAATGACTACTCCAGTGTGTTTCTTGGGACCATTTGCTTGGAATTTTTTTAGCCTTTTAGACTGAGGTACTGTCTGTCTTTGTTACTGATTTGTGTTTCCTATAAACAAAAAAAAATGCTGGGTCCAGTTTATGTATCCATTCTGTTAAACTATGTCTTTTTATTGGAGAATTGACTCCATTGATGTTGAGAGATAAAGACCAGTGATTGTTTGTTCCTATAATTTTTGCTGTTAGTGGTGGTATGTTGTTTGTGTGGTTTTCTTCTTTGGGGATTGTTGTGGAATGACTAATTTCTTACTTTTTCTTGGGTGTAGTTTCCCTCCTTGTTCTGGAGTTTTCCTTCCATTATCTTCTGTAGGGCTGGATTAGTGGAAAGATACTGTTTAAATTTAGTTTTGTCATAGAATATCTTGTTTTCTCCATCTACGATAATTGAGAGTATTGCTGGGTATAGTAGCCCGGGCTGGCATTTTTGTTCTCTTAGGGTCTGTATGACATCTGCCCAGGATCTTCTAGCTTTCATAATCTCTGGTGAGAAGTCTGGTGTAATTCTGATAGGTCTGCCTTTATATTTTACCTGCCCTTTTCCCCTTACTGCTTTTAATATTCTTTCTTTGTTCCCTGTGTTTAGTGTTTTGATTATTATGTAATCAAAAGAATTTCTTTTCTGATCTAATCTATTTTTTGTTCTGTATGCTTCTTGTACATTTATTGCCATCTCTTTCTTTAGGTTAGGAAAGTTTTCTTCTATGATTTTATTGAAGATGTTCCCTGGCCTTCTATTCCTATTATTCTTAGGTTTGATCTTTTCATTGCGTTGTGAATTTCTTAGGTATTTGGTATTAGGAGCTTTTTGTACCTTGTATAATTTTCTTTTACAGTTTGTCAATATCTTCTATGGTATCTTCTACACCTGAGATTCTCTCTTCTATCTCTTATATTCTGTTGGTGGTGCTTGCTTCTGTCATTCCTGATCTCTTTCTTAGATTTTACATCTCCAGAGTTGCCTTGCTTTATGATTTCTTTATTGTTTCTATTTCCATTTTTAGATATTGTATGGTTTTGTTCAATTTCTTCACCTGTTTGATTATATTTTCCCATATTTCTTTAAGGGATTTATGTGTTTCCTCTTTAAGGGCTTCTATCTGTTTACCTGTATTCTCCAGTATATCTTCTGTCAGGTCCTCTATTATCTTCATGAGATGGGATTTTAGGTTGGAATCTTGCTTTTCAGGTGTGTTAGAGTATCCAGGGCTTGTTGTGTCAGAACTAGGTTCTGATGGTGCCAGCTAGCATTGGTTTCTGTTACCTATGTTCTTGTGCTTACCTCTCGACATCTGATTATCTCATGTATTAACTGGCCTTGCTGTCTATATCCAGATTCTGTCCCTCCTGTGAGCCTGGTTATGATGGACCTCCTTGAGTCAAGCTATCTCTGTGAGCATGAATATGATGGACTTCCTGAGAGTTGAGCTGTCTCTGTTAAGGGGGAGGGGTAGCATCTGATCTGCTCCTGGGTGCAGTTATAGACCAGAAGGATAATGTGTTCCCAGCAGGGAAGATAGGTCCTGAGTCTGCTGGGCCCCATGAGGGTCCCAGTTAAGCCAGGTGCTCGGGCAGGTGGGGGTGTCTCACCTGTGAGCCTGGTTGTGATGGATCTCCTGGGAGTCAAGGTATCTCTGGTTGTGGGAGGGGGTCTGGACCCCCTCTAAAATATAATGGTCCAGTCCCTTCTGGTCACCAATACATCCAAGCCTGAGTCATAAAGACATAGCTCTGTTACTATTTTCATGAGATTAAATAAACTTTAGGAAGTCCCATGACTGGGCCTTCTAGTTACCAGAGAAAGGGGGTAATGAGAGGCCCAACCTACTCCATCTTGTGACCAGCCACCATCTAAAAGAAAAAAAAAACTAAGAAAAAAAGCTTAAAAACTTGACCTGTAACAGAACCCAAGCTATACCCACATACCAGGAAGGACCCTATGGCTTGTCCTTGGCCTGAATTACTCACTAGCTAGTTCCCAGCAACAGTTAGTCAAAGATTAGTCTGATTATTTCAGATGTACTTTCAGACCATTTGTGATTGTATATGGTCTGGTTTCAGCATACCCACTTGTTGACTTATAGTCATTCTATTAGATGTTTGCTATACTGGAACCCACTTCCTCACCCCCTCACTTGCTCCTATCTTCCTATAAAAACTTGTCCTGTTTAGGGTTCAAGGCTGCTCCACCTTCCCTGCCTACCCTGCTGTGTCAGCATTGGGTTGTAGAAGAGCTCAAGCTCAAACTTAAAATAAAAAAACACTAATTCATTCACATTGGAAATGGCTGCTTGGTGGTCTTTTGGGGTTCACATATGCTTCCTGGCACAACAAATGATATTGAAAATGATATAGTAAATGAAATGTGACAAACATGTGAACAAAAATATTTTATATTTGTACTTGTATGAAAGACAAATTAATGGAAGCAACAAATACGGTTGAAGTTCCCAAACCTTGGAGTAGGAGTAAAAATGTAGGAGAAATTTAATGGCTATACATTTCTATCTGTTATGATGGGAAAATCGCAAGAATGAATAGTTGTGGTGAAAGTGTAACATTGTAAGTGTGCATAATTCCATTAAATTATGCTTTCAAAGAAATATACAAGGTAATATAGTAGATTAGAAAATACTCCCACATAACTGTGATTGAAAAGAACCTAGGAGCCGGGCAGTGGTGGCGCACACCTTTAATCCCAGCACTTGGGAGGCAGAGGCAGGTGGATTTCTGAGTTTGAGGCCAGCTTGGTCTACAGAGTGAGTTCCAGGACAGCCAAGGCTACACAGAGAAACCCTGTCTCAAAGAAAAAAAAATAAAGTTAAAAAAAAATTTAAGAAAAGAACCTAGGAAACAAAAGGACAGACTTTATTCCAAAGAGAGAATCGAGTAAGCAGCTAGAACTGCAAAGTAAGAGATAAAATATATATTGGGAAGCAATAGGTCATATTTATTCCCAGATGAAATGACTTAGAAAATGTCCCTAAATCTACAAAATAACTATCATAAAAATGGTCCACAAATTGTTATGATTACTCTGGAAACAAAGAGCAAGTAATCCAAACATATACTTTAGACTTTATACTAGTCTAAAGAAGAAATGAGGTATTTTAAAACTGACTAATATACTAGTCACAATTATAGCTTATTCAGCAGGGCTCAGTGGCAAGCTGAAGATGGCGAAGTAGATATTGAATGAATTAAGACAGAGCAAAACAGCACACCCATCTTAAACACAAGAAATAAATCACACAGAAGAAAGAGGCGTGGGCGCAGCATGAAGCCTATGGGAAGAAAACAACAAATCTAACATTCTCCGCTATCAGAGTTCTAGAGGAAAAAAAAGTATGAGTTGAAAAAACACATAAAGAAAAAGTCCTGTTTCAGCATATGCAAGGCTCTAAGGGCTGGAGAGGTAGATCAGCAGTTAAAGATATAGGCTGTTCTTCCACAGGACTCAGGTCAGGACAACATCCATGGCAGCTCACACTCATCTGTAACTCCAGTTGCAGATCCAATGCCCTCTCTGGCCTCCATAGGCACCACACATGCAAGTACTGTGCCGACATTATATGCAGGCCAACTCTTATACACATTAGAAGAGTAAAAGGGTGTGTTCTAAATTGGAACGTCATGGCTATCTACTTAACTTTCAACTCCTTTGGAAAATAGAAGGAAACAAACTAATGAGGAAAAAAGATGAGAGACAAGGATGTATGCTCATTCTTATTAATGAAGACTAAACACATTAACCTTTACTATCCAAACAACATTTAGATGAAGCTGGTGTTGCTCATATTTTTCAGAGATCTGGCAAGTCAAAATAGAGTTGTGCTTCTCCAGATGCTAAAAAATAATTCCTCGGCTTATCATCCTCTACCTATGAGGTCTGTCCAGGCCAGCAGAAAGAACTTCATTCGCTGTTCAGCCAGATATATTGAAACTGCTCAATCCTTGCTGCAATTTGTAGTGCTAATACATGATAACAGCAGCACAGGTTGTCTCCTCTTCATATTAATACTGGTGTGGATGAGATGGTAAAAGTCCTTCTGGGAGAAAATGGACAAATTTCTGCTGTCAATCAAAATTGCCATACTCTCATCATTACCTAGCTTCAAAAACAAGCATAGAATTTTAGTCATTTTTCTAGAAGGTAGTATTAATCCAAATTAACCAGGAATGAGATGGGGGTAATTTGAAGATGATTCCTGTCCTTCTGTGCTATGAAGAATCAACAAATATACAAGGCAGTAAGGGCAACACTCTTTATGCTTCATCTGTGTGTAACAGGGGGTTACATCCATCCAGTGATCAGAAAACAGACTGATGGCAGAAAGAAGAAACAAAGCATCTGTTCTGGTATGATGGAAGTTTTACCCACAAGAGAAGAGACCAGAAATTCCAAGTCTTGTGTCATGGAGACAGCAGATAATTTGGGTTTAATTTTGCTAGGGTTCTGAGAGGCATGAGAGATATGATCCATCAGTGTGCAACAGATCTCCAGTGATGTCCTGAGAATAATTTGGGGTCTGAGACTTGTTGGAGGAGTTAAGGGATTGTGTTTGGAGTCTGAGATACAAGTTCCACAGGACAAATTAGATGATAAAGGTAATATGTCTAGTTGTGATGGGGATTTCGCCCAGTAATAATGGTGGAAAGGTTAAACAGAGAGTGGGATATTTACTTCATCAGAGTCAGACAAATAAGTTTCAACAGATGAATAGAACACATTGAAAAGGATTTGTGAAGCAGGCACAGGTCAAGGTAGGTACACATATCAAGATGCCTCCCATTTAGGAAATACCAAAACCAGTAGCTAAGATCATGAACCCATAGATTTAGTTGCCCCTTGAGGTCCTTTTAAAGAAATACAAACCCTTGCTTGATTTGCTGTTCCAAGAAGACTCTCTTGTATCTCTAGTACTCTTTCAAAAAATAGTATTTATTTTGGAAAGGCAAACCTACTTGGGAATACTTTAAATTTTGATAGCTATTGAAGTTCTTGACAAGCCCTGATAATGTCCCTTTGAAATGGGATGAATTTGGTCACCCAAATATTAGTAATTACTTGATTGCTGAACTGTAGTTTTCTGTTGGGTATCAAAGACCTCATAGATAGCCAAAAATAACTATGTATATTGTCAAAGGCAGTCAAGACTTAGCTCCATAGAGGTTACTGTTGAGCTTATGAGGAACACTTTGTCTCCTTTATGTTTTCACCAGCTGTGTTTGTCATCTGCAGGGATGGCTCAAGGTCTTGCTGAAAACATGGCTGCCCTTGATAGCATAAGAGGAATTCTCAGCCCTTCTTGACTTTTTTTTGAGGTAATATGCAATGGTTAGAGACCAATCTCTGGGACCTCCGTGGCCTCTAATCCAGAGGATAGATGACTAGGTGGAAAACTGAAGTTTCAGAACCCTTTGAGAGAGTCTTTGTTATTCCCTAGACCCTGGTTAACTTTGGGGTCACATGTTAAAATATTGGCTGTTCTTTTAGCCCTCTCAGCCTCATTGGTTCAGGACTTCAAGCTTCACCAAGCTTTTGATGTTGAACATGAAAACAAATTTCATCAAGTTAAAAGAGGCAGCCAAGGGTTTTCATTTTCACTTTTGTATACATTTAGACAAAGCTTGGAAGAAAACAAATAGATCTTTAAACAAACCTCAATTTTGTTAAGACTAGATTTACTAAACAGTTAAAAAATCTGGCAAATGATAATAAAATATGATGATCTTTTAAAATACAAAAGAATTTGTTCTTTAAGGCAGTTCTTATAATGTTTTCAAAAGCACACCAATCTTAACAGAAGTTTTGGAGGTTTATTTAAACATATTTTACTTTTATATAAGTTTACTGAAATTTGACTTTAGGAATTTTGAGAGCTTATAATCCCCTTACATATAACATCTTTTAAAAACTTTTTATTGATTCTTTGTGAGTTTCATATCATGCACCACAGTCCCACTCATCTCCCAATCCCCTTATAGCTGCCCTTTGCTCTTGCAACCTCCCCCACAAAGTAAAACACACAAGCAAGCAAGCAAAGAAAGAACAACAAAGATAAAGCACAGAATTTTGTGGAAGCTGTAGTATGTCACAGTGTGTCCCATAGTTTATCCCTCTGCCCACATATCTTCACTTCATTGCAATGAGTCATTGGTCTTAGCTTGAGATGTCTGGCTTCTGTGACACCATCAATATTGGATCCTTATCAGGACTTCTCCCAGTTATCCTGTTGTTGCCCTATGTCATGGAGATCCCACAGCTTTGGAACAGGGCTGGTCCTTTCTCTACCAATTGTTGGCAGGTGGACCAATTCAAAGCCCTAGATATGGGCCTGGGAGGTGACTGAACTGATTAGACTTTATCTGAACCACTACAACAAGCTCTCTAGCCATGCTCTGGCTAGGCTACCCAATGCTACCAGCCATCAGAAGGAGGTAGGGTCAACTGTCCCACTCTCATCCCCTCAGGGATGGCTCACCTGCATCCACACCTCTAGAACCAGCTCCAATGTGCTACTCAGTCAAGGTTCATGGACCACTCTCCCAAGTTCTAGAGCCTGAGAGGAGAAATCTCACCTATGCCTTCATTGTACTCTGTATTGCCCAGGTGAGGTGAAGGGCCCTCTGTCCAGAGAGCTATAGCCAGTGAGGGGGCAGGGCTAGCTGTCTTCTGGCTACTATAGGTGGTGAGAGGGAAAGAAGAGGACATCACCCCAGATAAATGGTAGAGCCAGATGTCCTGTACTCTTGCCCTCTGTGGTGGCTCACCCACATTCCCTCAACCACAGTCAGCCCTACTGTGCAATCCAGGCCAGGTGCAGCTCTCTTGAGAGCTGCAGCCAGCAAGGGACAGGGACAGTTCTCCTGCTTTCATGACCACCTGGGGCCAGTTCTCCTGACTTCTGCTTGCACCCACTCACATCACCTCATGACAGATGAGTGGAAGGATCAGCCCTCCCAAGCTCTAGCCCTTGGGGCTGGCTCACCTGTGCTCTCCCCCAACACATACCACCACCAGGGTGAGCTCAGCTGTGCTCTCCAGATGAGGTGCATGGCCCACTCCCTGGAGTGCTGAAGCTGGTTAGGGGCAGAACTAGCTCTCCTGAGTTCATGACCCTGTGGGCAGCTTCCCCAACTATTGGAGGTGGCAGGGGGCAGCATCACCTCTACACTTGTGTCACCCCACAGCAGACAACTGGCAGGGTCAGCTCTCCTTTACTCACACACTTGAGAGTGACTTCCCTATACCCCAACCGCAACCAGAACCAGTTTTGCTATGCTGCCTGGGAGAGATGCAAGGCCTGCTCTCAGGGACAATTCTAGGTTCTCTAGTGATAATATGAGCCATGGACATGAACACCAACCACTGATGGTATATAGTCATGGACTCATGGTCCTCACTGGCAGCTCTGGCTATGACCTCACCATGGTCTCAGGTAGCGGGGCTGGCCACTCACAACAGGCCTCCACCTTCAAGTCTCCATTTCCATCTCTCTTTTTGATGCTCAAGTTGTACCACTTCTCTTTCTCTACCACCTGACCACCACATACACACACATTTTGTTGGCTCCCACTATAGGTTGATCACATGCATCACAGGCTCCTGGGTGACATCCTCCATCTGTGTGGTGTGGCAGCAAGCAGGTGTCTATGGCCTGGTCTATCTATGCCATGCATTGGAGAGCAGGTCTGTGGAAGGCATGGTTGCCCACAGGTCTCTGTCCATCTTCTTCTTCCTGTAGTGTGCTGCCTAGATTTGATTTGATTTGATTTGATTTGATTTGATTTGATTTTTATGAGTCTTAGACATAAAATAGCTTTACCCATCAAGCCAGGCATCAAGCTAGTATAAACAATGGACTGCTTTCTTCTCTGCCCCTGACTGATATATGAACACTACCACCCACAAGAAGTCTCTTTGCCTATTTCCAGGGAGACACATATAACATCTTTGTATGTGCATATGTGAATATATGTACGTATTTGCTCTTAGATGTCGAGCCTGGAGGTTGTCATCAAGTATCTTCCTTGTTTCCTCTCTCCTTTATTTTTTGAGACAAAGATTCTCACTGAACCTAGAGCTCTTCAGTTTGCTTAGACTGTATGCCAAAGATCTCCACTAATCTGCCTGTCTCCTCCCTCCCAACCAAATGCTAGCATCACATTAACTCTGGGGATGTGAACGCAAGTCTTCACAGTTGTGTGGCAAGCACTTTACCAATCTGATCCATCTCCCTAGCTAAACAGCTTTAGCTTTTACCTTTTTAGCTCTCCTGTCCTATTTTTATTCTGGAAAATCTAGTTCTTTTATCTTGGTACAAAAATCTCATTTTACCATATAAAATTATTTCCTTATCCCAAAACATTCACTTTTATTTTCAATCTTTCTTGCATATCTTCATATTTACATACTTGTTTTTTCTTCTGCTTACTGATTCATCTTTACCCCCATTTTCTTCCTTAATATCAACAGACATAGCAACATTACAAATTTAACAACTTATTTAATGAGTTGAATCCAAATTACATTTGTAATAAACTATTGATTACACATTGTTAAAGTATAAAGTTCTTGTTTGCTGACTTTATTGTTGCTGAGGAAAACTGCAGACTGTGTGTGGAACCAGGCTGAGGGAGAGAGAACTATGTTATAGTCAACAGAGTTGAAAGGAGTTGGAGAAGTGAAGAGCACTTTGACATCATCAGACATGGAGATGGAGAATTGGAATTTGGCAGGTGGTTTTTTGTCTTGCTTCTGTCCAGTATTTCCTCACTATGTTCCTTTCCCTCTTTTGTACTGGTAATGTATATTCTGTACCATTGCATTTTCGAAGTATATAATGTGCTTTTTTATTACAATTTGGATTTTATAAGAGATTATAGTTAAGAGATTACCTAGAGTCTCAAAAGAGACTTTGGACTTTTAAACTATGTTGAGACTTGAAGACTATGGGAACTTTTGAAGTTAGACTCAATGCATTTTGCATTATGAGTGGACACAAGTGGAATGTGGTGGTTTGAATGAGAGTTTGAATGTTTAATCACCAGGGAATGACAGTTTGAGAGGAAGTATGTAGCTGGGGGTGGTCTTTGAAGTTTCAAAAGCCCATGCAAGGCCCACCATTTTTTTCTCTCTCTCTCCCTCCCCCACTCTCTCTTCCCCTTCCCTCTTCCTCCTTCCCTCCTTCCCTCTCTCTCCTCCCTTCCTCCCTCCATCTCTCTGCTCTCCCTGACTTCAGATCAGGATACAACTTCTAGTTACTACTCCAGCACCATGTGTAACCACTTCCTCTAACTCTCTGAATCTGTTACATGCTTTCTTCTAAAGGATTTGCTTTGGTAATCAGGTCACTTCACAGAAACCAAACAGTGACCAACTGTGGGGTAGTGAGCTGTGCACAGACAGCCTGGTCCCCAGTCAAGCACAGGCCTGGAACCCCAGTGATGCTAAGGGATAGAAGGTATTATGCCTCTTGGGCCCCTGGCTCCCGTCACAGCTACAGCCTCCCACATAGCCCTGCAGAGAGATGTGTGGCCATCAGTCATATAGGCAATGCCCCAAGCTTTTGGTATTCTGTCTGGACTCCACCCCCACAGTTACCAGGCAACAATGAGGATGGCCCAGCCCACTATAAAAGGTGCTGCTTGCCCACTCTTATTCTTGCTCCTTTGCTACCCCTCTCTCCATCTTCCCTCTTGCCCCTCCCATGTGGCAATGGCCACCCTCTGCTTCTCTACTCTTTCCCTCTCTCTGTCTTTCTACAATACATGCCTTAAAACCATGGACTGCCTCTTCTCACCAGGACCCGCTGTGCTGGAGCAATGAAGCAAGTTTTCAGCTGAAGAGCCTTGCATCTAACCCCCCACTGGGAGGCCTCCCTGTACTCCAGCCATAGTCTCCACCAACCTGCAACCAAGCACTTTTGTCCCCACTGTAACCATCTGGAGCCCTTTCCATTGCCTGTTCCCTTTGGCCCCGGGCCAGAGTTTGCCTGAGGGTCCCCACCCATCCTCAGCTCTTCCAGGACATACAGTGATGTTTGGGATGTCTGAGAGTAAAAACCTGACATTCCTGGCCTCCATGTGGCCCAGGGACCCCAGAACCAGCTCTTCTGCGGTACCCAGCTGCATCTAGAGTCTGGCAGTTTTGCAGGGGCTCCAGATTCCTCACTCCCAGAATGGGATCCTGTGGCTTCTCACAGTCCAAAGCAGGCTGCCACCGACGAGCCTGGGATCCAACCCAGTCAAACTTCCCACACCTGCCTTGCCCAGAAGCCCTAGCCCCAAGAGGACAAGGGGATCCCATTTTTGTACCACAACTAACAGTGACATTGTGCATGCATTAGACAATGTCCTGGCTCCTTAATTTATGATATAACAGAATAAGCTATTTGCAGCTCAAAGACAGTTAAGCACAAAGAACACGTCTGATCATCAAGAGATTCAGCTACTAAAATGATACTGCAGTTTCCTTGGTTATCTCATATCTAATTTCCTTCCTATTTAGTATCAAGTTAATGCCAAATGTTTCTAAGTATACAACCAAGAGTTTCATTTTCCTTATAGAGCATCATTAGTGGACTGCTTTTTAAATCCAGGAGTGTGTTTCTGAAATAATGAGAAAGAATAGCTTCTCTGCCCATGTATCTTTTTGATGGGCCACTTTTTTTTTTTGAAATATGTCATTTTAAAAACAAAAATTTTAAGTATATGGATATATTCACCTTGTATTGAAACAAGTGTTATGCCTATTAAATTGGGAGGTAATGAAAATATATTTTGACTTGCATTTCAAAACTATAAAAATCTGGGGGAAGTTTATAATTAAGAATATAAAAAGCAAAAGTGAAAACAAGCATTTAAAACAAATGTATTTTTCCAAACAAAGTTTTTACTGATTATTTGGGAATTTCACATCATGTACCCTAGTCATACTCACTTCCCAGTCCACCTAGGTCTGCCTCCAACACTTGTGACTCTCCCCCTCAAAAAAGAAAAAAAGTCCGATTTGTATTGCTTATGTGCTTACTGGAGCATGATCAAAGTCCCAGAGGCCAGCCCTTTAAAGAAAACTGAGTCCTTTGCCACCCACACCCCTGCCAGAAGCCATCAATTGTGTAAAGGTACACATCAACATCCTCATGACAAATTTTTGAGTTCTCTTCAATGGCTTTCTGTTTAGGCTGTTATTTTTAGGGGAGAAGTTAGTAGTTGTCACAGAAACCTTCTATGTCCCTCTTTCACAACTGTGAGTCTGCAGTCATTGATACCACTACAAATGAAGCTTCCTTGCCCCTTATAGTCAGTGGGAGCACAGTTCATGGACCTCCACATAGTTTCTGGTGAGAGCATTCAACACAGACATCCACTTGGTCTCTTGTGGCAGTACAGACCTCAGACATCAACACAAACCTCTGCCATGGACACAATCTTAGCCCTCTGCAACAGCACAGGCCAATAACATCAGCAAAATCTCTGAAACAATATAGGACAGTGGCACCAATATGGTCCCCAGGTAGTAGCCTGGCCCATGGATATTAACATGGCTTCAGGCACAGATCACAGATATCTGTAGTATCAAGGATCAGGGACATCTACAGGGCCCACCAGTTGCAGAAAGACAGCAAATACAAACATGGCCCTGAGCAGCAGCATGGACCACAAACATCAACATGGAGTCAGGTGGCTGCACAGGCCACTCACATCAACAAATGTATCTTTTTATATTCTCAGAAAAATCTGAGAATAATCAAAAATTAACAGTTAAGTACTTAACTATTTTAGTTTCATTAAATCTGGAAAGAACTTATTAGAAGAGATCAGAGTGACACTGGCAGAGAAGGAGTTGATGAGACCTAGATGTAGATTCATGTACTTCCAATAGCTGTCCAGGCTATATTTAATATTTGTTTGTGAAATGTACTGTATGTCATCGACAAATGTGGTATTCTTACAGAGAAGCAAAAGCAAAACAAAGACTCAGACCTGACCTTGATCAAGCCTCTAGTTTAAGGAGCATTTCATTGGAAGTATATATAGAAAAAAGTATGACATTGACAAATCACAGAAAGATTTCTAGATTTAAAGAGACTTAAAGGGCTAGAGAGATGGCTCAGTGTTTAAGAGCACTCCAGAGGTCCTGAGTTCAATTCCCATAAACCATATGGTAGCTCATGACTATCTGTAAAAGGCTCCATCTTCTGTTGTGAAAAAAAATATATATATACATATATATATATTAAAATATCTAAAGTATATTAACCAATGGTAACATATGTACTTTATATTGATTATAACAAAAGAAGAGGAATAACTTGTTATTTTTAAAAATATTGCATTTCTAAGCACCTGACGATATTACAAAGATTTTGATACTTTTTTGCAGCTATGATAAGAATACTGCAGATATATTATAATTATATTTAATACTTATATATAATTCATTTCTTATATTATGAGATACATCTCCTACATTATTAATGGACCCCACAGGCAAGTACTCTATCACTGAGCTGCACCACCAGCCACTATAGATCTGTATTTTGAAATACTGATGAGTAAAGTAATGAATGACATCTAAGATTTAATTTGCAAATGTGTAAGGAGAAAGTGCTGAATATAATGGCTCATGCCTGTGATTCCAGCATTTGGGAAGTAGCACCAGAAGGATTGCTGCAATGTAGAGTTACACTTAGGCTATATAGCAAGCCCCTATCTCAGAAAACAAACAAAAAAAATATGATGAGAGAAATAGGAGCATAAATGAAACATGACTGACCATAAGTCAGTAGTTGTTTGTCCCCAAGGTAAGTCGGTTTGACTTGATTTTTATTTTTTGACTTTACAATAGTATGAATGTGATACATATTCAGTAAAAATGACACTTCAATTTTTAATTTTTAATCTTCTGGGCTAGACATATGCCTTTTAATCCTCCCTATTGATTGTTTGGTAATGGCACCCAGTAGTAGCTCCTAGTCATCTGTGATATCACAAGGAGGAAATAACTGATATCACAGTGTGCTATGTCACCAAGCAATGATGTGTAATAGGTTAGATGTTAGTAACAGGCAGGTCAGCTCAAAAGAGAAAAGATGTATTTTGGTTCACAGTCTCAAAAGGTTCTGTCCATCATATCAAGGGTGTCATGGTAGCCAGAATACAAAGAGTAGTGAAGTGCACAGGCGGCTTGCTTCTGCACTCTCCCACAGAAGTCCCCTTCCCTCACCCTAGGCTCTCTCCCATAACAAGTGCAGTGTGGTGCACAGGCAGCTTGCCTTTGCATTTTCCCTCAGAAGTTCTGCTTTCCCCAATCCCTGCCTCCACCCCACCCCCCACCCCTCCTCCCGCCAGCAAATGCAGAGATTCCTCCCCTCCCTGGCAGCCCTAGAGAACTCAAGGAACCACAGGTGCCAGCTTGAGTAAGATGAATGACTAGTCTCCCTGACTCCAGCAGCACCAAGGCTAGCACTCTCACTGATAACTACCTGGGCTCTTCCCAGGTGCGGTTGGTGCCTGTCCCTGGAAAAAGGAGATTAGGGTTCCATATTTAAATCATAGAAGAGAGGTGATCAGAGGTCACAGACAATTATGGCCTGCCATAAAACTAGTTCCTAGTAGTTCCATAAAGATAATCTTTAGGTCGGAAGAATCCCCCTGTCAGCTTTGAGATTCTGCCCTACCAAATGGTATCGTGTCTGAATTATGATTCACCTCACCCGCCTTCCTGCATCACCCTAAGCATTCAAAGACTTTCTAACTATGCTATATGTAAGTGCCAAGCCTTCCAAGCTCAAGGTCGCACACTTATCCTAGGCTGTGAGAAGGTTTTTAATCTGAGTCTGACTCCCAATTAAAGGACTCTTATGCATGATTGCAGTGGACTCTGCAGTTCTTGAGCTCTCCTGGGTTTCCCGCAGAGTCAGGGCACAACAGTAGGACATAGGAAGGGGCCAGGTACAAGATGCCCCCAGGATTCCCCTGTGACCTAATTCTTACAGCTATGTTTTATCTTCTATAGTTCCTATAACATCCCAAAATAGTGGCATTAGTTGGGGCTAAACATTAAACACATGGCCTTGTAGGAGACATTTCAAAGTCCAACCACAACAGGTATGTTAAATCCTTGTCCACTTTCAATGTTTTCAATAGATGATGAATTCACCTGGTTATGGGCCCCATATGGTGTCATAGGAAAATCTGTACTATTCTATCTAGTTTTTGTATGTTTAAAATTATACACAGTAAAGCTTTCTCATCTATGGAAAATAGAGGAATTAAAGATTATGTATCATATTAATGTGTGACAGATCTAATATCCATCCCTTGAAACCACTCATTGAGGCAGTATTTAAATTAAATCTTTTTCAAACTTACCAGAAGTTCGAAGAGTTACTAGAGGAGACAGAAGTATGCTAAGAAAATGCAGTCAGGAAGATCCTCATACTAGCAATTTAAAAGCACACCTGAAAGGTTGAGGTTGAAAGTGAAGAGCTTGGCCAAGTCTCTGCATCTAGGGAGTATAGCGATCTCGGGCATGTTCTCCAAAGAGTGGTCTTCTAGGCTGTGGTGGCAACCACGGGCAGACTGCTGCCGCCTTGGGGTAGTTGGTGGCCACACTGAGCATGCTGAACAAAAGGAAGAAATCTACCCAAAAAGAGTAGAGGGCAAGAAATAAAGTAGGGGCTAAAAATAGAAACAAAGAGAACAATATAAACTATCAATGAAAAAAAAGTTTGTTCTTTGAGAATGTAAACAAGATATGTTGGGTCCTACTTAGCCTTGGTTTGGGCCTTAAGGACAAACCTGAGTCTGGCTTCAATTTCAAGACTTGTCATTCGCTTGAGAATGACTCAGCACAACCTACTGACCTGAATGTGACTCGTGCGAGTATCCGTGGTGCCTCAAGGACAACTACAAAAAAATCCTGCAGTTGAACCCTGGCCAGGGTCTGGTGGTCGCTTGAGGCTCCATCTTCCAGGGTCTATGCCAGCTGAGGCACCGGAGCAACATCTTAACCCTGGCCAAGAGTTTCTGCCTGCCACACCTACTGCAGAACCTGTCACTGTGTTTCCCAGCATGCTCAATGTGACCACCAACTACCCCAAGGCGTCCACCGTGGGGCTGGTGCCTCAGGCACGGGGGCAGCAATCTGCTCGTGGTTGCCACCACAGCCAAGAAGACCACTGCTTGGAGAGCATGCCCGAGATCGCTATACTCCCTAGATGCACAGAGACTTGGCCAAGCTCTTCACTTTCAACCTCAACCTGTCAGACAACAACATCTTGAAGGTAAAGCAGGGCACCAAGGAGCAACACAAGCTGGGCTTCATGCGTGCCTTGTTGCACCTGGAGGTGCCACCGCAGAATGCGCAGTCCTATGCGTACTTGACACTCAACATGAGGCCATGCAGGCAACAAAGACAGCCAGGTGAGCAGCCTACTGGTGCGCATCTGCCCACCCAGCAACACAGGTGGCGATACCAAGAAGCTCACCTGGTCCTATATCTAACTGGGCTTGCAGTGCGCAGGCAGTGCGGGCCACAGCAACCTTAACAGCAGCCTCATGTAGGTCTACCCTACACACAAGCAGTTCTTCGCTGGCTTCAAGCAGGCCCAGGTTGCCCCAGGTGCCCACAAGGCCCCAGCCACACTCTGCGCCAACATGAAGGCTGCAATTCGTACAGCATACACCTGCCTGCTTTGTGGAGCTGGCGCCTAACGTGGTGGCAGTGCTGGACAGCGTGGTGCAAGGCACCTGGCGGCCTGCGAGAACATACAGCTACAGCCAGAGCAGCTGGATTGCTGTGGCCAGTGCTAACAACTACATGGCTGTCTTTTGGGGCACTGCCACAGGGAGGTTCCTCAAGATCAGACTGAATGTGAACATGCAGATGGCTAGAGTGAAGGTGGCGGCATGTGAGGTGGAACCTGTGGAGCCTGTGTGGGCTCAGCGGATACCTACTGGGGGTGGTGTACTCTAGAGACCCTGTGCACACTCCAGCAGGATTGCACCAACTCCAGCCAGCCACACTTCTAGACCAGTGCCAGTGAGGGCTCCAGCCACTACCCTGCTATGACAGTACTACCCTCTGAGATTGATATGCACTGGGACTACCCAGGTATGATCTTACATATCTCAGGAAGCCTGCCTAGCCTCAGTTGTATGGAGATGGCTTGTGACTATGGAAATTGTGCCCAATGTGATCATAAGGCCCTCTACCATGACTTATTAGATACTGAAGAATATGTACCCTAATTTATAGAAAAGATCCTCATTTGAAAAGATTTGTCATCAATATTCATGGCCCTACCCCCAATTCTAAGGGTCAGTGCCAAAGATTCGTTGGATATCTGGGAACCCCATATGGGCCTAGCAGTGCCCTATTCCTACCCAAAAATTACAACAGCTACATCTTTTGGCTCAACAACAGAGGGAGTTGGGACATCTAAGGCCCTCTACCAGTCCCTGGAACTCCCCAGTGTTTGTGATTTAAAAACCCAGTGGCACGTGGAAGTTGGGACTCCTGGATCCCAATGCCCTCATTTAACTATTATAGATATTAAAGATTGTTTTTTCCATCCCACTCCATTGAGAAGATTGTGAAAAATTTGCCTTCTTAGTGACCTTCATTAATTTTGGAGGTTCAGACTTGAGATATAAATGGACTGTTCTTCCTCAGGGCATGGCTAATAAACCCCTTCAAATTTGTCAATATTATATGCTTTCCATTTTTTCCTCCGTGTTGACAGATACAGATATCCTCTTTTATATTTACATAAATGATACTATTCTGGGACATCCCAATTTATCTGGATTACCAAAATGCACAGACAGATTCCTCTCTGTCTTACAAGAAAATAACTTTTGGTCGCCCCTGGAAAGGTTCAAAAGATTTCCCCCTTTCAAATTTTTGGCTCCATATTGTCTTCGGATACTGTCCTCCTGGTTAAACCTCAACTTAAGATTCAAGATACTTATACCCTCCCTCAGCTCCAAAAGTTGTTGGGAGAGATTAATAGGATGAGGCCCTGGATCTCTATATCCACAGAATTAATGCCCTTGTTTGATTTGCTTAAGGAAAAAGACCTTTCCACACCTATTATTTTGTCTGATTGTCATTGTGATCTTTTAAACAAATCCAATATGCTATAGATTCAGCCATTATTACGAGATATGATCCCCTTTTGCCACTTGTACTCTATGTTTTTCCAGGGGAGACCCTATGCATTGCTCTCCTCACCCAAGGCAGAAAGCTAGTGCACTGGATTCACCCTTCAGTTGGTGGGGTTCCCCGGGTTTATTCCATGACCAATCAGATTGCTGATTGTATCAAGGGAAGAGATATTTCAGTTCTACTTTTTGGAACCGATCCTCAATCTATAGTTATTCCCCTCAGGATGGCTGATTTTACCTGGCTACAAAGAAGTAATGAGCATGTCTCCCTGGCACTCAAAGACTTCCTGGGTGAGATTGACTGTCATTTTGGTCCCCATATTTGGATGAGCTCATTTTCCAGATCTGATCCCAATTCTCCCACGGTCTTTACTGATGGTGGACACCTGGGATCCTTGGTGGTTGTCTATTCCCCTTTTGGGAAAAATGATGAATCTGGACCCATTAATTCTGAGGTGTATGAGATAGAGGGGTCAGCCTAATTTAAGGAGCTCTTTGCTGTTGTATTGGCATTGGATTCCATCCCTGGTGTGTTTAATTTGTTTTCTGACCGTTTGTATGTGGTTAACTTATTGCCCAATTTGTCTGAAGCCCATATTAGGCTAGATTCCAATCCCATATCCCCTCTTGATGATTCAAGCATCTACCTTTCTTAGACAAAGACAAGATCCCATTTATCTTCAATACCTCAGAAGTCAAAATCTCCCAGGCTTTTTGTAGCAGGGTAATAGCCTGGTTGACCAGGTGGCATCGAGACTCTAATGTCACACGGTCTCAGAGGTCACCCACTTGACCCATACTAACTGGAGAGGCCTCTGTCATAGGTTCCCCCATATACCAGTCAAAGATCTTAAGAAGCTTGTCTGCACATGCAAGTCCTGCCAACCTTTCCTCCAGACACCTCCCCTCCAGGCACCTCCTCTCCAGGCTTTGGGGAGTGACCCCCGTGGACTTTGATCCAACCATTTATGTCAGATAGATGTTACTCATTACTCTCCTTTTAGAAAGCTTAAATATGTTTTTATCTATTGATACCTTTTCTCATGCCTACTGGGCTTCTCACATACTGGAGAAAAAGAAAATCATGCCATCAGTCAGTCATATGCTCCAATGCTTTGCTATTCTTGGATTGCTTGATCAGATAAAAACTGATAATGGCCCCTCCTTTTTTTCAGTCAAGCCTTTTTAGGGTTTTTAGGGATGTGGAAAATTACCCACTCAACAGGGGTTCCATATAATCCCAGGGGACAAGCCATTGTAGAACCCTATAATCAAGTCCTTAAGACTCAATTATAAAAACAAAAGGGGGAGTCTCTACCCTCACATGACCATTGAAAATGGCACTATATACCTTAAATATTTTAAAATTTTCTAAAGAAGTTCTACATCTGTCCCCATTTCAAAAACACTGGTCTTCATTGGTTTCCTACAGTTCCATTTGGGTCAAGTGGAAAGACCCATTGACCAGAACTTAGAGAGGACCAAACCCACTCTGGACAGCTGGAAGAGGGTTTGGCATGTTCCCCCCAAATGAAAAAGACCAATCTGGATACTGGCCAAAGACATAAAATACTTGCCACAACAGGAAGAGGATGATAATAATCACTCCAGGGAAATTCCCAGCCCTGAAATCCCTCCTTCTGCTCCCTCCATAGACTTATCAAGAAAAGAAAATTAAGATTCCTCTGGATGATGATTCTCCAAAAGATTGATGGGGGATTCAACCTACTTCCCCCACCATAGCTACTTCATCCTTTTCCTTCTCTTTCTCATGGTGGGGCTGTGCTTACTTAATAAGATCACACAATCCATACAGCAGGTTTTAGAGGCAATAAGGCTTCATCAGGTTGAGGTCCATTATCAAAGGCTGGCATCCTGAGAGCCAAGGTCAACAGAGTATGAGTGACTCTCCCAGGCTCTCCACTTGACCAATGACAGGTAAGATCTCAGACATGCTGAGACAATCTAAACAATCGTCTTGGAGCCAAAACTTGAGCCAGTATGAGACGTGGTATCCAGAGACAGATCCAGGCGGGGAACAACCTAAGACAGGAGCCATATAACCTGCCCATTACAAAAACAAAAGGGGGAGGTGTTAGGCCCTACTTGGCCTTGGTTTGGGCCTTGAGGACAAACCTGAGCCTGGCTCCATTTTCTAGACCTGTTATTTGCTTAAGAATGACTCAGCATGACCTACTGACCTGAATGAGACTGCCACTGCCTAGCTACACCTGATATATCAATTTCTTATAGGCCCCGTGAGATCACCTCACACCCTTCATCATGCCACACCATCCCATACATCATTTCACCCCATTCCCCTATCCGAACTTCCTTGCCTTCTCTATATAAGCAAGTGCCTAGTTTAATAAAGTGAGTTTCTGCTTCAACAAGACTCCCAGCCCAGTGTGTTTCTTTTGGGTTGTCAACACTTGCCATCCCACTCAGCCCAGAACAGTCACTGCTGGACTGGATTCTCTCCTCTCCCCTAGGCCTGCCAGCAAAAAGCCGACATAGATATACAAACCCTAAACTCTGAACTAACTAAAAGATAGAGAATGTCTAAATTAATACAATCAGAAAAGGCTGGGACATAAAAACAGACACAAGGAAATCCAGAGAATCATAGGATATACATTAAAAATGTATACTGTGCCAAATTGGAAAATCTAAAAGAAATTGATAATTTACTTGATAGTTAAAGCAAGATAGTTAAGGCAAGATCACCTAAGCAATTTAAATAGACCTATAACCCCTAGTGAAAGAAAAGCTTTCATTAAAAGTCTTCCAACCAAAAAGATCTTCACCAATCCTATATCTGATAGAGGGCTAATATCCAATATATACAAAGAACTCAAGAATTTAGACTCCAGAGAAACAAAATAACCCTATTTAAAAATGGGGAACAAAGCTAAACAGAGAATTCTCAACTGAGGAAACTCGAATGGCCAAGAAGCACCTAAAAAAAAAAATGGGCACATCCTTAGTCATCAGGGAAATGCAAATCAAAACAACCCTGAGACTCCACCTCACACCAGTCAGATTGGCTAAGATCAAAAACTCAGGTGACAGCAGATGCTAATGAGGATGTGGAGAAAGATGAACACTCCTCCATTGCTGGTGGGATTGCAAACTGGTACAACCACTCTGGAAATCAGTCTGGTATTTCCTCAGAAAATTGGACATAGTACTACCAGAGGACCCAGCGATACCACCCCTGGGTATATACCCAGAAGATGCTCCAACATGTAATAAGGACACATGCTCCACTATGTTCATAGCAGCCTTATTTATAATAACCAGAAGTTGGAAACAACCCAGGTGTCCCTCAACAGAGAAACAGATACAGAAAATGTGGTACATTTATACAATGAAATACTACTCAGCTATTAAAAACAGTGAATTCACGAAATTCACAGGCAAATGGATGGAACTTAAAAATATCTTCCCTAGTGAGGTAACTCAGTCCAATGGAGGAGTCCAATGGAGGAGTTGGAGAAGGGACTAAAGGAGCTGATATGGGTTTGCAGTCCCATGTGGGGAGCAACAGTATCAACCAGCTAGACCCCCCCCCCCAGAGCTCCTGGGGACTGGACCACCAACCAAAGAATATACATGGAGGAACCCATGTCTCTGGCCACATATGTGGCAGAGGTGGCCTTGTTGGTCATCAGTGGGAGGAGTGCCCCTTGGGCCTGAGGGGGTTCAATGCCCGAGTGTAGAAGAATGTCAGGGCAAGAAGATAGAAGTTGGTGGATGGGTGAGGGAGGGGAGGTGGATAGGGAGTTTCAGAAGGGGAGACCTGGAAAGGGGAAAACATTTGAAATATAAATAAATCCAATAAAATATCCAATAAAAAAGAAGAAAAATTCTCCCAACCAAAAAAAAAAAAAAAGCCCAGGCCCAGATGATTCTCAGATAGAATTTTACCAGATTTTCAAAGAAGATTGATGGCAATATTCAAATTATTTCACACAATAGAAACTGAGGGACCATTGTCAGATCCATTTTAGCTTAGTTTAGTTTTGGTTTTTCAAAACAGGGTTTCTCTGTGTAGCCCTGGCTGTCCTGGAACTCACTCTATAGACAAGGCTGTCCTCAAACACAGAAATCTGCCTGTCTCTGCCTCCCAAGACAAGCTCTATAAATCAACTGATCAAAGCACATTTTCAACAGAGTAGCTGGATACAAGGTTAACTTAAAAAAATTCCTAGACACAAATAACAAATGAACTAAGAAAGAAATTAGGAAAACATCACTCAACTCTAACCAAGCAAGTGAAAGATCTGTATGACAATTACTTCAAGTCCCTGAAGAAAGAAATTGAAGAAGATATCAGAAGAGGGAAAGGTCTCCTATGATCATGAATCAGTAGAATTAACATAATGAAAATGGACATATTACCAAAAGCAATCTACATATTCAATGCAATCCCCATCAAAAATCCAACACAATTGTTTACAGGCCTTAAAAAAGCAATTCTCAACTTCATATGGAAAAACAAAAAACCCAGCATAGCTAAAACAATCCTAAGCAATAAAGGAACTACTCAAGGTCTCACCATCCCTGATTTCAAGGTGAAACATAGAACTATAGCTATAAAATACAAATGATTAGTGACACCAAAACAGACATGTTGATCAATGGAATCCAGATGAAGACATAGACGCAAATCCATATACATATAGACACCTGATATTTGAAAAAGAAGCCAGAAATACACACTGGAAAAAAAAGACAGCATCTTCAGCAAATGATGCTGGATAAACTGGATGTCTGCATGTAGAAGAATGCAAATAGAACATCACCTATTCCCTTATATAAACCTCAAGTCCAAGGGAATCAAAGATAACAACATAAAACCAGATACACTGAACCTGGTAGAGGAGAATGTGGAACAAAGCCTTGAATACATTCCTGAACAGAACATCCCAAACAACCCAGACTGTTACTTAGACAAAAGGTTGCTCTCAACAAACTGACAGCAAGGACCCATTTTCAAGGACAACACCTGCACAATTTGTTGAACATGGAGAAGTTGAAATGGTGCCTACATGGAGCCTTCATCCCTATGTTCTATTCTCTTTGGTGTGGGAAGGTGTTCTGCAGTTACTGAAATTAAAACATGGATACCAACCCAGCCATAAAATCTTTTCCTACAATCTGTCCTGTCTGCAAAATATTCTAGAGCAATGGGGGACACAGAACTTATGGGAGTTAAAAACCAATGTCTGATTTGATTTAAGGCCCACTCTGCAAGAAGGAACCCTTACATGGCACTGCTTGTGTAACTAAGAACCAGAGAATAGATAGGCCAGAGACTTAAGGTAAAACCAAACACTACTGGACAGAAAAAAAAATAAAATGACTCCTAATGATATTCTACTATAATCATAGATCAATTTTTTCTGTCATCATCAGAGAGGCTTTCTCTGGCAGCAGATGGGAAAAGATTCAGAGACCCAAAGCCAGACAATACCTGGAGGTAGAATCTAAATGGGAGGTCATCATCAAATCCTTCCTCTCAGAGTTAAGGAAATCCCAAGAAAGAGAAGGCAGAATGACTGTAAGACACCAGGAAGGCAAGCTCTATAAATCAACTGATCAAAGCACATAGGAATGCAAAGTCTGTGTATATATTACAGCTTTTAGCTTAGTATTTTCATGGGATGTCTGAATGTGAGAACAAGTAGGTCTCTGAGTCTTGTGTTTGCTCTCAGGACTCTTTTCCTCCTGCTGGGTTGTCAAGTCCAACCTCAATATGATGTTTTTTGCTTAATCTTGCTATATTTTATTTTGTCATGTTTGGTTGTTATCATTTAGAAGGCTTTTTTTTAATAGCAAAAAAAGGCATGAAACCAGAGGGGAGTGAAGGCAGAGAAAAACTGGGAGTAGTAGATGGAGGAGAAACTGTAATCAGGTAATATTGTATGAGAAAGTTTCTCCTTTTTCAATAAAAGGGAGGAAAGGTAGAAAAGCAAACCACAAAACAAAACAAAACAAACAAAAACAATCTGGATAGATTTTCGCTTGAAAGCTTTAAAATAGTGGGTTCCTTCTTTTAAGTAGAATATAATAACCATTTTATGTGTCAGCTCCTGTTACAGATTATTTACTCTTAATTCTCCTGAAAACTTTTGAAGGCTGTGCTGATGTACATTTTTACAGAAGAGACGGCTTTATGTGAAACTGTGACAGGGCAAGACAGTACAGTAATTCCTCCATCTTGTATTTTTGCTAAGGACATTTTAGGCTTGACTGGAATTTGATATCCTGAACAAGAAGCCTGTGGAAGATTACCCAACTCCACTCTGAGAACCTGAAGTCAAGATGCCATAGCTTGCAAATCTTAGCTTCTGTTAAACTGCCTGCTTGTGTATAACATTCCCCAGTTAAAATACCTTAGCTTCTGTTAAACTGTTTGCTTGCATAAAGTACCCCATTGCAACTGTGAAGTGAGAACTTTACCTTCAAAAATCCTCACACACTAGACACTAGGTGCCACAATTGAGTCTCTGAATACCTAAGTACAGTCCCAGTTAGCTGGAATAAAGACTTTCACTTGGCTATAAACTGTGTCTGAGTAGTCATCTCTAGTGGGCCCCCTGTAATAAAACTTTGAGTGCCTACTACTGACTGCTATATGTAATAGGGATAACCAGTACAACAAATGTTACACTGATCAGGTGATCAGGGTTTTTACAGCAGATAAGTAAAGAACTTCAGGTTGCCTAGTCTAAGAAACTCTTTCTGAGTGTGTTCGGTGGAACTGAATTCAAACAAATTGAGATTTTTCCAAAGTAAACATTAATATTTTCTTTAGTAAACCTTAGAGATTTTCCAAAGTAAACATTAGTATCACTAATGTGTTTGTGGTTTATATTTAAAATTCAGAACCAGAGAAAAGTCAATCTTAAGAAACATTTCAGAGAAGAAATACTTGAGAGGAGAGGTGAATGGGTATACTGTTGTGTTTTATAAAAAGATAAGGAAAGAAGTAATATGTTTGGTAAATGTGTAGTCAGGTATGGGGGAAGGGGGTGCCTCTGTGGGTCCATGCTGAGGCATCCCTTCCCCCTGAGGGACCAGCCACATGATGATATAGTATGAAATAGAGTTTATTCAAGGCATGGGGAGGGAAATTGAGAGGGTAGTAGAGACAAAGAAAGTCAAAAAAAGAGTAGAGGAGTACAGGCCAGCCATGAGCACATGCGGGGGGGGGGGGAATTTTGAGAGAGGGGTAATGGGCAAGAGGACAGAGTGAGAGCAAGAAGGCAAGAGAGGAGGGGGCAAGCAGACCCTTTTGTAGAGAGTCAGGCATACCTGGCTATTGCCAGGTAACTGTGGGTAGAACCTAGACCAAAGGGTCTAGGTTCCTATACTTTGGTTTAATTAAAAAAGAAAAATTAGAAAGAGGTGATGGTGGATCAGGAATATAATTGTCATAATCTTATCTACTCCCTGCTGACTTTTTGATGTGTCTCTAGGAAACCAAAGAAATTGGGTATGGGGATGTTGGTCCTGTCATAGGAGAGTTGGCTGTTTCCTTGCTGCCCAGGGTCTGTGGAACCATCTGTGGATAGATTAGAAGGAACAAGTCCAGTAGAAGTGTCTGTGTCTGAGATGATTGGAGCATCTGTGGGTTACTTTTCTGGAGCTGTCATGGATGTAGTAAATTCCTGGACTTGACAAGATTCTGAAACACACACACAAATACACACACATATATTATAGGTAGAGAATAAAGTTTAGTACCTTTGGGAGAAAGAAAATTTTTTCTTAGGAGTACATTTGAAACCCTCAGGGCTCGGTGGTTGGGGTTGAGTCTCAATTTCAGGGCACAAGAGAGGAATCCCACCCTCTGATAAGTAGGTATACTTATCTGGATGGAGTCTCTTTGGTCCATGAGAGGTAGATCTGAGTGGGTTTCCTGTAGCTTATAAGTTATAAAAGAGATAAAAAGAAGACAAAAGCCTTTTGTGGTGCAGAAGGAGCAAGAAGGAGTTTTATTTTCTGTCTAGGAAACTGAATATACATAACAAGAAACAACTTTAAGTTTATAATTGAGAGACAAAGGAAACTCAAGACTTTGACCTTGTGAATACAGTTGATTGCATAGCAATAGAAACACCTTAAGTCTATAGCTAAAGTGCAATCAAATGAAACATATTTGAATATGATAGCTTCTTGTGTAGATTCAGCATGAGAAACACTTTAAATTTAGTTAAAAGACAATCAAAGAAAACTTAAAATTTGAATTTGTGATTATATAGTTAGATTGTATAGTGGAATGTTTTATTAGGGTTAGGCAAATTTATAAGAAACCAGTAATGTTATGACAGTGGCATAGTAAGAAGAGGAAATACAAAGCATTTAGTCACTGGAAACTGAGTTTAGGTAAGGAAGTAACAGGTTATATTTGTGAAAACTCACATCTGAACTTGTGTATTGTTTATCATGAGGTCTATAATGAATATATTAATGAGCAAGTATAACTCCTTAGGGTAAGGAGATAGGTCTGTTTTCTAGCTATCAAGCTGAAGCTATCCTAGCTGTCAATGTAGTCAGAAATCTGTGGAAGAATAAATTATCATCTAGGAGTCAAGTATTAACTAAAAATGACAGAGTTCTACTATCTAAACAGTTTCCAGGCAACTGTGGTCTCTATGGCAACTTTGGTGGAGTCAGTCTGGCTTTCAAGCCCAGAAGAAAAAAATACTTATTTCCTATGGAGTTAGATACATGTGAAATGACCCACGTTGACTTAGGATATATGAGACATTTGATGCTCAGTCTATCCTATTCTGTCCATGGTATAGACCAAGCCCTGGCAGTGGGCGAAGCAATGGTGGTGTTTCTCAGTGATCATAATACCACAATCCAGGCAGTCTTATGTCACTGTGCATATATCTTCTCAGAGACATTGAGGGCTTAACTGTTAGGCTTCGGGAGTCTCTGTCTGTCATAAGCTTTAATATCAGACTTTTGACAAGATTGACAGTAGTATCTACCAAGCATAATCTGAATTAGACAACTTGTATTTGCTAAACTATTTGTTTGAGAATGGGTATAGTAAATAGAGCACACTATAACTTACTTAATGTGGACCAGAATAGAAAGAAATCAAAAAGCTGACAGCAACAGCTTAAGCTGTGAGCAGCGACAGAAAGCAAGTATGTACAGGCGAGTTTAGGCCCAGGCCACAGACTGAGCAGGTAGGCATGCAGGCTCATTTCACAGCCTGTGTCAGAGTGACTCAGGCAGCAGGACAGCTGACATTGGCCTGGGAACTCAGCTGTGGGGACTCAGCTGTGGGAATGCAGCAGCAGTGTGTGGGCTTTTCCTGGAGATGTGGCAGCATGTCATGAAATGCAGAGGCTGGGCAGGGGCAGTGGCAGCAGTGGGGGTCTGGAGTCCTGGGCAGAGAGAGAGGGGACTTACCAGTTCTCTGAAATTTGGGCTAGTGAGCAATAGCTCTCCAAGTGGTAGCAAGAGGGATGTGAACCGGCAGAATTTCTAAATCCGAGTCTCAGCACCAAATGTTGTGTTTTATAAAAAGATAAGGGGAAAAGGAATATGTTCAGTATTTGTGTAGTCAAGTGTGTGGGAAGGGAGGTGCCTCTGCAGGCCCATGCTGAGGCATCCCTTCCCCCAGAGGAACCAGCCATACACAGTATAGTATAGAATAGAGTTTATTCAGGGCATGGGGAAGGGAGTTGACAGGGTAGTAGGGACAGAGAAAAGCAGAGAAAGTAAGAGAAAAGGAGTAGAGACTGGCCATGAGCATGTAGAGAAAGAGGGAGAGGGGATTGGAGAGAGGGGGTTAAGAGGCAAGAGGGCAGAGCAAGAAAGCAAGAAACAGAGGAGGGGGCATGTAACCCCTTTAATAGTGAGTCAGGCATACCTGGCTATTGCCAGGTAACTGTGGGCAGAGCCTAGACAAAATGCCAACATATACCACCACAGAATTAAAGACTCTTGTTTCTATTTGGGTTTGTCTTTCAAATATATTTGTTGTTAAACAAGATATAAAATTCAATTAATTCCTTTGTCCAGTGCCCTTTAGCTAAATCAAATCCAATAAAAATTCTCTGGCCTGTGCTGCAATAAACATGTGCATAAATCACATTACAGGATGCTAAAGAGTAAAAACCAGAGGTTCTAGTTTTAACCTTCATTTCCCTAGTTAGTTGTTGGCATGCATCAACTTAAAGCCCATTCCTTAACAGATTAAAAGGTTATATTCATTTCCTGACCAGGTAGTGTGTACAAGTCCTATCAGAGCTGCTTGGACTTTGATTGATGTGTTTTGGTTACTACTTTGATTCAAGTCATACAATGGCCATGTAGAGCCCGAGAGGAGAACAGGACGAAATGTAAATCTTTCTAACCTGGGAAAGCAACTCCCAGAGAGAACAAGAGAGTGGGTGGTGGTAAGAAAACTCAGCATTTGCCAAAATTCAGCAGGTAGAAAGTCCCAGATAAACATTTGCTCCTCTGGCAGAGGCTGGAGTCAACTACAGTGCCCACACCTAGTGACAGCACTGTGAAAGTACTCCCTACTTCCTTCACCCCAGCTGCCTCTCTTCTAGGAAATTATGTGTTCAGTTCTAATTCTCCCAAAGAAAATCTCTAACTAGATTAGATTAAACAATATTGTAGGTAAAGGTGATCAAGAAACCATTTTATATGACTCAACTGTAGTGGCTACTCCTGGTTGTCAATTTGACTATATCTGGAATGAACTACAATCCAGAATTGGAAGACTCACCTGTGGCCCTAATCTGGAGGCAGAGAGATACAAGTTTCCAACCTGAATCTTGGCATGGAAATGTTGAGGCATAGTGGCTATGAATCCCAGATTAAGACAGGAAGATCTCTGGGTTCAAGGTGATCTAGGATTGAAGGTGTTACCACTCACCTTTAATCTAGGCCACAGCATTTGCTGGAGATATATGTAAGGATATTGGAAAAAGGAAGGCTCCCTATTCTTCACCTGCTTGCCTTGTGGGACTGAGCAACTGCTAGATCCTCAGAGTTCCATTCATAGCTGCTGCAGACCATTGTTGGGAATTGGACTACAGACTATAAGTCATCAATAAATTCCTTTACTATATACAAACTACCATAATAAGTTCTGTCACTCTAGAGAACCCTGACTAATACAAAAGTTGGTACCTGGAGTGGTTCTAGAGTAGAATATATAAGGATGGATCTTTAAAAAATCTGGAGTTGGTTTGAGAATCCACCAGCCTCTTCAACTACTAAAACCTCTCCAAATTCTCTCCCTCCTGGGAGCTCAGAGAATATTGAAGACCCATGGTTGAAACTATATTTCAAGCTTAAAGAAGCTAATGCCCTTGATTATCTTGATGAATTAGGTAATTTACTGTACAAAGCTATCTAGAAGATGGGGGAAGAAATTGGAAAATGATTTTGTTGGCTGGTTGCTCTTAGCAACTCAGGGGGAAAATGATGAAGGAAAAGAAGGGGTTCTGTGATAAAATCGAATGGCTCCAGACACAAGTAAACAATCTAAAAGTTGCTAAGTGTGTCCTTGAAGAGAATCTTCTCTCCAGCAGCCATAGAAGTCAGGTTTCAGAAAATCAAACCAAAGCCCTCATTATAAATTGGCTGAATTACAGCGAAAATTCAAGTCTCAGCCTCAGAGGGTGTCAGCAATTAAAGTTAGGGCATTAGTTGGAAAAGAATGGGATCCTATAACTTGGGATGGGGATGTGTGGGAAGACCCTGTTGAAGCTGAGAATTTTGAATCTTCAGATTCTCAAGGATTTTCCCCACCTGAGAAAGTAGTACCCCACCCCTTGAAATAATGCCTTTCTCACACAAGGAAGTTAATCCCCCAGAGTCTGATAAACCAGCAGTGACTTTCACTGAAGAAAATGCCAGACAAACAATATTGATGTTCTGAAGGCCTACTAGTAGTTTCTTCTAGACCAATAACCAGACTCAAGGGAAAACAGACCCCTAGAGGGGAGATAGAAAGTGTAGTCCATGAGGAAATTTGCTACAC
>NC_045030.1:13213838-13215288 GCF_008632895.1 Mastomys coucha
AGGCTACAATTGGATCCTGGCAGAAGGCAGTCTCGTCCAGTGAATCAATTTCCAGACTTGAGCCAGTTTGCAGATCCAGAACCCTTTCAATGAAGGGGTGGCTAGGTTCCTCTGAGGGGGGATCTTGATAAGACACCTAAAAGTTTTGCTGTTAGCCTTTCTTCAGTTCTTCCCCAGAGGGACCTATGCCCTTTTACAAGGATAACTCTACACTGGGGGGAAGGAATTAATCAGACTTTCTGGGGTCTATTGGATACTGGTTCTGAATTGATGCTGATCCCAGGAGATCCCAAGAAACATTGTGGCCCTCCAGTTAAAGTAGGGGCTTACGGAGGACGGGTGATTAATGAAGTTTTGACTGATGTCTGACTCACAGTAGGTCCAGTAGGTCCCTGAACACATCCTGTGGTCATTTCCCCAGTTCCAGAATGTATAATTGGAATAGATATACTCAGAAATTGGCAGAATTCTCACATTGGTTCCCTGACCTGTGGAGTGAGGGCTGTTATGGTTGGAAAGGCTAAATCGAACCCTTTAGAGTTGCCTCTGCCAAAGAAAATAGTGAATCAAAAATAGTACTGTATTCCTGGAGGAACTGCAGAAATTACTGCCATGATCAAGGACTTGAAAGATGCAGGGGTGGTGGTTCCACATCTCCCTTTAACTCTCCTATCTTGCCAGTGCAGAAGACAGTTGGGTCATGGAAAATGACAGTTGAGTATTGAAAATTAATCAAGTAATAACTCCAGTTTCAGCTATTGGACCAGATGTAGTTTCTTTACTTGAGCAAATTAAAACATCTCCTGGAACATGGTATACAACTATTATTCTGGCAAATGTCTTCTTCTCAGTACCTGTCCATAAGGACCACCAGAAGCAATTTGCTTTCAGTTGGCAAGACCAGCAGTATACCTTTACAGTTTTGCCTCAAGGATATATTAACTCTCCTGCCCTGTGTCATAATTTAGATAGAAGAAATCTTGATCATTTGTCTCTTCCACAAAATATCACATTGGTGCACTATATTGATGATATTATGCTGGTTGGATCAAGTGAGCAGGAAGTAGCAACCACTTCGGACTCATTGGTAACACATATGCATATCAGAGGATCGGGAATTAAATCCAACCAAAATTCAAGGACCATCTACCTCAGTGAAATTCTTAGGAGTCCGATGGTGCAGGGCTTCCAGAGATATTCCTTCTAAGGTGAAAGATAAGTTATTGCACTTGACCCCTCCCACCACCAAGAAAGAAGCACAATGTTTAGTGAGTCCACTTGGATTCTGGAGACAGCACATTCCTCACTTGGTTGTGTTACTCAGGCACATTTACCAAGTGACTCTGAAAGCTGCTAGCTTTGTGTGGGGCCTGGAACAGGAAAAGGGTCTTCAACAGGTCCAGGCTGCTGTGCAGGCTGCTCTACCACTTGGACCATATGATCCAGCAGA
>NC_045030.1:13216569-13218011 GCF_008632895.1 Mastomys coucha
AGTAGACACTTATTCTGGTTATGGATTTGCCTTTCCTGCATGAAATGCTTCTGCCAAAACCACCATTCGTGGACTCACTCAATAGGCATCAGTGAGTATTGGAATACCATCATGGTATTCCACACAGTATTGTTTCTGACCAAGGAACTCACTTCACAGCCAAAGAAGTGTGACACTGGGCTCAGGATCATCGAATTCACTGGTTTTACCATGTTCCTCATCATCCTGAAGCTGCTGGTCTGATAGAAAGATGGGGTGGCCTTTTGAAGACACAGTTATAGCTCCAATTAGGTGGCAACAGCATGGAGGGCTGGGGCAGAGTTCTTCAGAAGGCAGTATATGCTTTGAATCCACACCCAAATATATGGTACAGTTTCCCCCATAGCCAGGATCTGTGGGTCCATGGATCAAAGGGTGGAAAAGGGAATATTTCCACTCACTATCATTCCTAGTGACACTCTAGGAAAATTCTTGCTTCCTGTCCCCACAACTCTAGGTTCTGCTGGCCTAGAAATTTTGCTTCCAGAGGGGGGAGTTCTCATACCAGGAGCCACAACAAACATTCCATTGAACTGGAAGCTAAGAATTCCCCCTGGTCATTTTGGGCTTCTAATGCCCTTAAGCCAACAGGCTAAGAAAGGAATAACAGTGTTAGGAGGAGTGATAGATCAAGATTACCATGGAGAAATCGGATTGCCTCTTCACAATGGAGGTAAGCAGGATTATATCTGGAGTGCAGGAGATCCCTTAGGACATCTCTTAGTACTACAAATCCTGTGATTAAAGTCAATGGGAACAACAGCCTAATTAAGCAGGATGACAAAGAACACAGACTCATCAGGAATGAAGGTATGGGTCAATCCTCCAGAAAAAGAGCCAAGACCTGCTGAGGTGCTTGCCAAGGGTGAAGGAAATACAGCTAAGGCCATGTAATCAGTTGCAGAAACGAGGATTATAAACTAATATGAATGCTTCTGTCTTATTTTGTTAAGAATACTGTTAAGAAATATCTTTCTTCCAATTTCTTTAACATCAATTGGTGTTTAAGTTGAGACACTAAAAGAATGTTCTCAAGGGACATTGTCCCATTGTAAATTTACAAATCCATTTGCAATTGTTATATAGTTATATCATGTTAGGTGTATCCATGATTTTGTTATTGTTTCATGCGGACATGAGATATTATTTGTGTCAAGTTGACAAGGGGTGGATTGTAGTGGCTATTCCTGGTTGTCAACAACTATATCTGAAATGAACTACAATCCAGAATTGGAAGGCTCACCTGTGACCCTAATCTGGAGGCTGAGAGATATAAGTTTCTGACCTGGATCTTGGTATGGAGATGTTGAGGCATAGTGGTTAAGAATCCTAGAAGATTAAGACAGGGATATCTCCGAGTTCAAGGTTATTTTGGATTAAAGGTGTGGTGGTACACACTTTTA
>NC_045030.1:13218021-13222408 GCF_008632895.1 Mastomys coucha
AGGAGATCCCTTAGGACATCTCTTAGTACTTCCAAATCCTGTGATTAAAGTCAATGGGAAATTACAACAGCCTAATCAAGCAGGATGACAAAGAACACAGACTCATCAGGAACGAAGGTATGGGTCAATCCTCCAGAAAAAGAGCCAAGACCTGCTGAGGTGCTTGCCAAGGGTGAAGGAAATACAGCTAAGGCCATGTAATCAGTTGCAGAAATGAGGATAATAAACTAATATGAATGCTTCTGTCTTATTTTGTTAAAAATACTGTTAAGAAATATCTTTCTTCCAATTTCTTTAACATCAATTGGTGTTTAAGTTGAGACACTAAAAGAATGTTCTCAAGGGACATTGTCCCATTGTAAATTTACAAATGCATTTGCGATTGTACGAGGAATAGTTATATCATGTTAGGAGTATTCATGATTTTGTTATTGTTTCATGTCGACATGAGATATTTGTGTCAAGTTGACAAGGGGTGGATTGTAGTGGCTATTCCTGGTTGTCAACGACTATATCTGAAATGAACTACAATCCAGAATTGGAAGGCTCACATGTGACCCTAATCTGGAGGCTGAGAGAGACAAGTTTCTGACATGGACCTTGGCATGGAGATGTTGAGGCATAGTGGCTATGAATCCCAGAAGATTATGTCAGGAAGATCTCTGAGTTCAAGGTCATCTGGGATTAAATGTGTGGCAGCACACATCTTTAATCTAGGCCACACCCAAGGCTCTCTATTCTTTGCCTGCTTGCCTTGCGACTGCTAGATCCTTGGACTTCCATTCATATTTGCTGCTGACCATTGTTGGGAGTTGGATGACAGACTATAAGTCATAAATAAATTCCTTTACTATATAGAGACTACCATAAGTTCTATGACTCTAGAGAACCCTGACTAATACACTCAACTTACTACCATGGGACAACCAATGTGAGAGTGACCTCATGCTAGCTAGTCATTGTATATGTACTATATTATTCTATGTTACCAGATTTGAGCCATGTAAAACTGGACAGGTGGTTAAGTCAAATAACTCTGGAAAATTTGGTGGTATGGGGAGAGCCTCCAGGTCTCAGTGGCTCACTGGCCTAGAGCAGGCTTTTCTTAGAGACACAGGTACTTGGCCATTCCACTGTTGTACTTGTCCCTGTTCTGAAAAGTAGCAAGAACCACAATTGTAAACTGTGTTTTCTTCCCTTGAGTAGAATGAGCTGTGACTACTAACTGTAAAGAAAATAAAAACTTGATCTGTCATGTAATTTATGGTTTTTGGCTTCTAGGAAGAAAGGTTATAAAAGTTCTGGTGCTCTGTGCCATCTAAGCCTAAAAATAAGTCAATGATATGATCCTACCTGTGCAGAAAATTACCATTTCCAGAAGGCTCTTTCACCAGCTAAAAGAAAGCTGTGGATTTGAGCAAGTGCCTTATAAAATTGTACAGTGGGGTAGTGCAATTTCAGAGGATAAAGGAACTTGGTACCATACTTGCTGTCTTAGTTTGGGTTTCTATTATTGTGAAGAGACACCATGACCAAAGTAATTCTTATACAGGAAAACATTTAATTGGGGGCTGGCTTATAGTTTAGAGGTTTAGTTTATTAATGTCAAGGAAGGAAGCATGGTGGCATGCAGGCAGACATGATGCTGGAGGAGGAGCTGAGGGTTCTACATCTGGATTCACCAGCAGTCGAAAAACACTGTCATACTGAGCATGGTTGAGCATCTGGGCCTCAAAGCCCACTCCCAGTGACATACTTCCTCTAACAAAGGCACATCTACTCCAGCAAGGATACACCTAACAGTGCCACTCCTTATGGACCTATGGGGATCATTTTTATTCATACTACCACATATGCATACCTGAGCTCAGTCCTTGGAACCCATGTGGTAGAAGGATAGATCTGACTTCAGCAAATAGTCTTTTGCTACTGCATATTTGTACTGCCATATGCATGTCTACACAAACATACATTCACACTCAAAATCACTATGTAAATGTAAAAAGATGAAATGACATTGTATTTGCTTGTGGCCAGCCCACATCTTTCCTGTCCTTTAAGTCATCATTTGCCCATATAATACAAATGCTGTGGAAATCTGGAATTAAATAAAACTGTAAAATGGAGCACACACATGTAAGGGAAAAGCTATCTCTTATCTGGGCTGCTCTTAATGCTGAAAACCTATATAAGTATATGAAAGAAGGAAACCTTTCCTCTTTACCTGATTGTCTGTGCTTCCCTATCAATTCCATCACTTTGCTAGCATTAGATTAGAGCTTACTTCTTCATGATTCTGGAATATACTGAAGACCAGCTGAGATATCCAGTTTTTTATGGTCTGAACAACTACGAAATTCTTGGACTTTTCACTCATAGCCAGCTATTGTTGGATTAGGTACACTGCATCCTGTAAGTCATTCTAACAAAACCCTTTCCTATATATAGAAAGATATTCATTCTATAGGGTTTATTACTCTGGAGAATCCAGACTAATACAAATTTTGGAACCAGAAGTGGTTCTAGAGCAATAGAAGTACGTGAATGAGTCTTTTGAGTAAATAAATAGTCTTTTCAATTTGACAACACATAGTTACCAAAAGCCTCTCTTGTGGGTTCAGAAAGTATGAAAAACTCATGGTGTGAACTATTTTATGCACTTAAGGAAATAAATTCATTTGACTATTTTGACTCACAATTGTGAGTGGCAATGGATTTGGTAACTGTCTTAATTTGGGTTTTATTGTTATGAAGAGACACCATGACCAAGGCAATTCCTATAAAGGTAAACATTTACTTGGGGCTGGCTTACAGTTTCAGAGATTCAGTACATTATCATCATAACAACAGGTATAGACGTGTCCAGGCAGATATAGTGCTGAAGAAGGAGCTGAGAATTCTACATATTGATCTGAAGACAGCCAGGAGACTACTGTGTTTCACACTGGGCATAGTTTGAGCTATATATTACCTCAAAACTCCACCCATCATGGTGACACACTTCCATTAACAATGCTGCACCTCCCATGGGCCAAGTGTTCAAACATGAGTCTATTGGGGTAGGGGCATGTCTATTCAAACCACCACAGTAACTCTATTTAAAAACTTTTGTACCCCCAGAGCTCCCAGGAACTAAACCACCAACCAAAGAGTACACATGGTGGGACTCAGGGTTGCAGCTGCATATGTAGCAAAAGATGGTTTAGTCAGTCATCAATGGGAGGAGAGGCCCATGGTCCTGTGAAGGCTCTATGTCCCAGTGTAGGGGAATACCAGGGTCAGGAAGTGGGAGATGGTGGGTTAGTGAACAGGGGGAGGGGGGAGGGAATAGGGTTTTTTTTTCAGAGTGGAAACCAGGAAAGGGGAGAACATTTGAAATTTAAATAAAGAAAATATCTAATAAATCTTTTTAAAAAAGTTAAAAAAAAACTTTTGACAATTTGTGGAAAATTAAGAAAAACAAAAATGATGGCCAGTCACTCAGCCTCTGTGGATAAATTGATAAAGGAAAGGAATATTAATCAAGTATTAGCATCTCAAAAGGACATAACAACATTCATGAAGAACAACAATGAATTCAGTAATAAAACTAACCAGTTCCAGATATGCATAAACAATCTAAAGATTTCTAAGTATACACTATAAGACTATCTTCTCTCCAGCAGCCACAGGATTCAAGTTGTAGAAAGTCAAACTGAAGAGGACCCAGCTATTCCACTCCTGGGCATATACCCAGAAGATGCTCCAACATGTAATAAGGACACATGCTCCATCATGTTCATAGCAGACTCATTTATAATAGCCAGAAACTGGAAACAACCCAGATGTCAGTCAACAGAAGAATGGATACAGAAATTGTGGTACATCTACACAATGGAGTACTACTCAGCTATTAAAAACAATGAATTTATGAAATTGTTAGGGAAATGGATGGATCTGGAGAATATCATCCTGAGTGAGGTAACCCAATCACAAAAGAACACACATGGTATGCACTGGTATGCACTCTCTTATAAGTGGTTATTAGCCCAGAAGTTTGGAATACACAAAGTACAATCTACAAACCAGAACAAACTCAAGAAGAAGGAAGACCAAAATGTGGACACTTCATTCTTCCTTAAAAGGGGGAACAAATACTCACAGAAGGAGTTGCAGAGACTAACTATGGAGCAGAGACTGAAGGAAGGGCAAGCCAGCCTAAATATAGCTATCTCCTGAGAGGCTCTGACAGTACCTGACTAATACAGAAGTAGAGGCTCACAGCCATCCATTGAGCTGAGTACAGGGTCCCCAATGAAGGAGTTAAAGAAAGGACCGACGGAGCTGAAGGGTTTGCAGCCCCTTAGGACGAACAACAATATGAATTAACTAGTACCCTCAGAGCTCC